>NW_022196905.1:258658349-258710167 GCF_008632895.1 Mastomys coucha
CCATCCCCCTGCTCCCCGTGCTCTGCCTTTTCCAGAACCTCTGGGGCCTGGATGCTTGGGAACCAACCATAACAAGGGTTTTCTGCTGCAAACCAGAGCCTTGGAGATGCCAGTGGTGAGGGAGTTCTCAAGCACACCCAAGATTTATGTGGAGAGTCTGTCCTGTCAGCTCCATGCAGGTCAGCTCGGTGCTCATTTATCAAAGGGTTTTTATAAGGCTCTGAAGTTAACCGCAGCACCCTCGGGTTCCTGAGCAGGAGAGCCAGGATGGGCCATGGGCAGTTGTCTTCTGCACCTCAGGCCTCGGCCTTTCCCTTCCCTTCCCTCCCCTCTCCTTCCTTCCCTTCCCTCCCCTCTCCTTCCTTCCCTTCCCTTTCCTTCCCCTCCCCTCCCTTCCCTTTCTTTCCCTTCCCTTCTGCGGTGAGCACAAGTTGAAATTTTCACACACGGAGCTTTGCAGCTTATGGAATGCCCCTGCTTATCCTGTCTCGGGTCTCAGAGATGGACAGTGAGCAGCTACCTCCTTGCTCTGAAATGAATTGTCTTAAAGACCAGTGGCTGCTGAGACTGGGTCACTGGCGCATTGTGGAAGCTTTGTGTTTAGCAGAATCAGTCCACACAAAGGGCAACAAAGAGCCCCGAGATCTGGCTTGGTGATGAAGGGACTTGGCCCCAAGCACGACATCTCATCCTAGGTTTAAGCCCTGGAACACACATAGAGGGGAGAGAAGACCAATTCCCACAGATTGTCTCTGACCTCCACAACTAGGATGCGTCAGATCCCTGTATTCTCTGTGCTGGCTTAGTTTTGTCAACTTGACACAAACTATTGTTTTGTGGGAGACAGAGCCTCAACTGAGGAATTGCCTCCATCAGACTGGCCTGTGGGCAAGTCTGTGAGGGGCATTTTCTTGATTGTTGATTGATGTAAAGGGGTCCAGGTCAATGTCCAGGCAGCTGTCCTTCATGGTTCCTCCCCTGCTCTTGTCTGAGTTCCAGCCCTGACTTCCCTCAGGGGTGGGCTGCATCAGGACCCTGTAAACCAAGTCAACCTTTTCCTCCACAGTTGCTTTTGGTCAGGATACATATCACAGCAATAGAAAGCAAACTAGAATGTTCCCTCTTACCCTGCACACACATACCTACATGCTGTATATATAACTGTGCACCTATATATGATTATATATGTATATATATGTATACAGTATATCACACACATATACATATATACACATATTGTATATACACCTGGTTATATATGTATTTAATACATATATGAGCACACACATATAACATACATATAAATATATACACACACATACATATATATGTACATGTAAATATACAATCTTTAAAATGCATGAGTTTTCACCAGCCTCACCTTTGTATCAGTAATTTCGCCTCTGAACAAGTCCCTCCTTCTGGGGGCAGTTCTAAGGCAACACTTCCATGGCCTCCAGGCAGAGTTGTCAAATGCTAATGGTGTGACTGGCTCTGAGGCCCCAGACCAGCCATCCAGGGACTGGCTTGTTTGTTTGTTTGTTTGTTTGTTTTGCTTTGCTTTTAATTGCTCACGGTAACATTCTTTCCCTCTGAGGAGGATGTATATTTTTGCCAGTGTCCTGCTAAGTTTGAAGCTCTTTCTGTGTCAAGTTGTAAAGTGGTCGCTCTGTTCAGATGGGAAGGAAGGAAACTGGAAGAAGGGGAGTAGAGTGGAGTGGAGGTGTGAGAAAAAGAAGGGCAGCCAAAGATCAAGTCTTCCCTTTGAGTCCCCAGCTAGCTGGAGGGCAAACACAGAGCTGAGGCAAACAGTAACTGGGTTTTGGGGTGGATGCTACAGGGGTACACGCACAGGAAGAAGGAAGTGCAAAAGGCCCAGGGAAGGAGACGTCAAAGTGTGAGGGTGGGCAAAGCTGGGCCCCTTGGAGGTGTTTCAGTTTGATTTCAGGCTCTTGGGAAGAATTAAGGATGAAAGAGCCAAGGATGGCAGAGGGGAAGGGTAATGCCAGTGGATTGTTGTTTTGTGTTGAGTAGCTTTAGTCTTTGAAAATTCCGTACTTGCATAACATTTTAGTCTTACCTGGTCCCCGACATGTTTTATTTATTTATTTATTTATTTATTTATTTATTTATTTATTTATTTATTTGAGACAGGGTTTCTCTGTGTAGCCCTGGCTGTTCTGGAACTCAGTAGACCAGGCTGGCCTTGAACTCAGAAATCCACCTGCCTCTGCCTCCCAAGTGCGGGGATTAAAGGCGTGTGCCACCACTGCCTGGCTGTCTTTTTATTTTTTGAGACAGTTTCACTACACAGCCCAGGCTGGTCTTGAACTTCCCATGCATCTCCAGGGTGCTGGGATTATAGGAAGTGCCATCCTGCCAGATGAGCTGATGATTCTAGAACAGGAGGCACCAAGAGGTTTAGAGTCCTGTGTCCCTGGTCCCAACATTGATTGGGCTCTGTAAGAACTAGGACAGTTCAAGGCAGACCAGCTGGGGCTCAGCCCCTTGGGAGAAGCAGCTGGAAGCAGACATAGTTCCATGTGGTGCTGGGGCCGGGAGACAGCTAGGGGGAGGTTGGGAGATGCCCCTGCAGGCAGCTGCAATGTGGGCTGTGTCCAGATCCTCTGTCCTTCTGCATTATGTCTCCATGGAACCTGTAGGCTGTGCTTTCTCTGCCCTGAGCCAGGGCTGCTGGGAGATGCAAGGTTATCCGGGCCTTGCAGAGTGACAGGCACGGAGGGGATGGCTCTGCTGGGTGCCCTGAGCCCAGACGCTATGACTCTTGACAAGCATAGGTGGATGGCTCTGTCCAGTTGGAGCTTTATACATCTGAACAGCCAGGTTTAGTGCTGGAACGACTTGGAAACATGAAGTAGAAACTAAGGCGCCTTGGTGTTTTGAACATCTGGCACCACACAGTTGGCTCTGTGTCCAGACCAGAGGCTGTGAGAGTTTCGGTTTCCTTAGGTCCATGGTTGGGAACACACAAAGAAGACAGATGAAACTCTGAGGCAGTCCTTGATTCAGGCTGGACTTAACAGCGAACCTCTAGTCAGCTTACTAAGGAGCCTGGGGGTGGGTTCCCTCACTTAACCTGCTCTTGTGGGCTGCCTTCTCCATACTCTGAACCTCAGTCCCCTCATCAGGAAGCTGGGGCACAATGCCACAGCCCATGTGCTTTTCAGGGAGGCAGGCGCTGGAAGGACCAGTCACACATTCAGCACTTACCCAGCCTGTAGCAGGGTTTTACCTGGATCCCTGAGCTCTTTTCCTCTTAGACAGGGTCTCGTTGTGTAGCCCAGGCTAGCCTTGAACTTGAGATCCTCTTGCCTCAGTCTCTAGAGAGCCTGCACCATCAGAATGGCCTAGGTTCTGCTTCTCTCAGCCCTAAAGAATGTATCCTTTTGTTAGCTCTGCTTTCCTGATGAAGGGAAAGAGGTCCAGAGAGCTCAGACGCTCTGTCCCCCACCCCTCAGGTCACATAGCTAGCTAGTCAATGTTGCTGTGATGTCAGTCTGGTAGTCTGGCTGTGCTGTGGCTCTGCCACCATGCCACCCACCCCCATATGACTCAGCAGCGTCACCTGTCTTCTTCCTCCTCTGATCTGTGCCAGGGGATTTCCTGAGTCATTCAGCCACTGAGAGAAACAGAACCCACTCCTCCCACCCACTTCACACACAGAAGCACACACATAAATATGTGCACACATGCACACACATTCACGTGCCTGCACAGTCCACACATGCTTGCATGTAAACACAAATACATTTCTGTATAACACCAAGCATCAACACACATAAGCACATGCATGTACAGTATATACATGTATGTCTGGAGTTGCATACTCAAATACATATGCATGTGTATATAGTTATGCATTAGTACACACAAACAAATGAAAAACACACATGTATCCCTGCACTTGTTTACACAAACACCAATACACACATGTGTATACATAGCACATGTATGTATGTATGTATGTATGTATGTATGTATGTATTAACACGCACATGCTAACATGCACACAGTCTCCCATCATATCAGCTTCTGTGCCAGGCATCTCTCTTGCTCTCATTTGGACCACCATGGAGGAAGCTTGTGCCCATTGCACAGAGCAGGAGACTGAGGTTTGTAGAGTTAAGATGCCTGCCTCTGCTTGAAGTACACACTGCCGGCAGAATGGGGTTTAGGGCTTTGGACATAGGTAGGAAGCCAGTCTTGGGTATGCTGTATGCAGGATGGACCCGGGAGAATTGGCTCTTGGGAGACAAAAGGGTGCAGGAGGCAGAAGATGGCAAAGGAAATAAGACAGGAAATGGACGATGGACAGATGTGGAGGGAAAACGGCAGCCCCGGTTCAGATTCTAAAGCTGTGCCTCGAGGGCTCTGGAGATGGGCAGCTGGGCCAGGCTGAGGAGCTTCACCAAGGGAGGCCTGGGTGAGTGCAAGTAGGAACAGCTTCCCCAGGCTCCTTCCTATGAGGTGAGACACCCAGGCCCTTCCTGAGTAAGAGCAGACAGGGTCCTTTCAGCTTTCCTAGGCTCCTTCCTATGAGGTGAGACACCCAGGCCCTTCCTGAGTAAGAACAGACAGGGTCCTTTCATCAGCCCTTCCTCTAACAAGGTATGAACAACGCTAACAGCCAGGGGATGCCTCCCCATCCCGGCCTCCCCCCCCCCCACCCCCAACCCCACAGACAGTTTGCTGAGCCAGCACTTTTCTGGGCCCGGGAAGGGACAGAGTCCCATCCTCTGCCATGTTGACACCCCACCCCACCCCGGGTTGACTCTGGAGCCCTGGAATGTCAGGGATTCCCAAGAGGCCCTTTCTCCTGCTCATTTGGAGGGGGAAGGAGCTTTATTCACATGTCAGCTCAGCTAGTGGGGGCCGGGGCTGGGGTGGGCTCCTGCCTTTGGGGCTCAGGCACCACCTCCAGCTGGCAGGGTAGACAACTGGAGGCTTCTGGAAAGTAGACGCTCACAGTTCTGAAGCTTTGAGGGGTCCTTTTATAGATGGGAGACTTGAGAAAGGTTTAGGATTGCTTAGTGGCCCAGCCTGAGCCAAAGGGCACCATCTGTGTGCGTGCGTGCGTGCGTGTGTGTGTGTGTGTGTGTGTGTGTGTGTGTGTGTGTGGCATACATGTGTGTGCCTGTGTGTCTGAGAGGCACCAAGGACAGTCTCCAGCAGCTTCTGGGTGACAGGGGCCAGATGTCTGCCTGGGGAGGCCGCATACTCCTAGCAGAGCCCTGCTGCCTGGGTCTGAATCCTGCCTGGCCTCTTCTTTTGAGTCATAAAATGAGGGCCATCCCACACTTGCTTCTTGGGGGAAGTTAACTAAGAAGCATGTAACAGCTCTGAACTTGGCCTGCAGAGGGCTTGTCTCTGTGTTAAATAAATAACTACAATGTATCTGCATACAATACATTAAGTCCTGGATACCTGTGGTCTCTGCAGGAACACTTTAACAAGTAAGAAAAGGGCACAGAGAGGTTGAGTCCTTAGTCCCAGGACACACAGTACCCTTCTTACGTCCACCCCCAGGGTGATCTGGTGGGCCCTGTCCAGTCAGAGGGAGGGGAGACAGGCTGGGAGGACTCTTGTCTCCAGGGTGATGCAGGAGACAACTTCTCTTCCCTGTCTTTAAAACTAGGGCACTGGGCTTAGAAAGGTGACCCCCAACCCTGGGCTGCTGAAGGGCCAGGACCTCCCCCAGATCCTCGAGGGGGGGGTACCCTTCCCAAGCCTCCCTAGGCACCCATCGTCCTCACCTGGCACTAGCGCGTCCGGTTTGACCTTTCCTTAAAGATCAGCGGCAGCGGCTGATGGGTTTCGTAGGTCCCAAAGGAGACCCTTCAGACAGACCGAGCCACGGGCTGCAGAGCCCCTAATTGGAGCAATGAATCACCGCGGGCTCCTGCTGGACACAGAATAGACAGAGGAGCTGAGGCCTATTGTGCCATAGTTTGGGACACGGAGGGGGGGCAGGCTGTGTGTGAGGGGGTGGGAGAGGGGAGGGAGGGAGAAGGAGGGGGTGGAGGAGGGGGTTGGGGGACAGAAGAGGTCGGGGGAGGAGGAAGAAGGATCGAGAGGAGAGGATGAGTCAGAGGAGGAGGGGCGGAGAGAAGGTAAGAAGAGGAGGAGGATTAGAAGGAGGAGGAGGAGGAGGAGGTAGGGGAGGAGGGGAGAGAGAGGAGGATTAGGAGAAGGAGGAGTCGGAGTCAGGGGAGGAGGAGCCCGGGAAGAGGCGGGCAGCAGGGCGGTGCGAGGGAGGGCTTCCCCGCCTCCGCCCCCCTCCCGCGCCCTCCGCCCCCCTCCCGCGCCCTCCGCCCCGCGCCGCCCCGCCTCCCTCCTCCCCAATTAAATGACCCGACGCTCGGGCCGGCGCCGGAGCTCGCACATGCGGCCGCCGCAGCCGCCCGGGGCCCGTCGCCACCGCCGCCACCGCCGCGTTCCGGGCGCGCTCTCCGGCGCCGCCTGGGCCCGCGCCGCCACCCGCCGGGGACTCGGCAGCCCCGGGCACCGCCGCGGAGACCCTTGGTGCGCCCCGGGCCGCGTGCGCGCCGCCGCGCGCCAAACTTTGCGAGTTGGGCGCGGGGCCTCGGGGCGCGCGGCCGGAGCAGCGGCAGCCGCGGGGCGCGCGGAGGCGGGCGCGGCGGCCGGGCCATGAGCGGCCGGGCGGCGCCGCTCTCCCGTAAGCAGCGGCTCATGGCAGCGGCGGGCGCGGCCCTGTCGTGCTTCATCTGCGGCGGCGGCATCGCGCGCGGCAAGGAGCTGAAGCTGCCGGTGAGGCCGGCGGGCCCCGCGCAGCCCTTCTTCCCGTTCCTGCAGCAGCAGGAGCCGGCGCCCGGAGCGCGCGGGCTGAGCGCGGCCGATGGCTGCGTGCTGGTGTGCGCCGTGTGCCGCTGCTTCCTGGCCGAGCAGTGGGCCGCCTTCGAGCGCGCGCGCACGCCCGTGGACAAGCGCGTGTACTGGCTCAAGAGGCCGCACCAGTGCGACGCGAGTGCGGGCGGCCGGCGCGGGGCCCGCGAGTGGAACACCGAGGACGCGCGCGACTCAGAGCTGTCGGAGCTGTCGGACGCCGACGCTCTGCCGGAGCCGGAGCCCGAGCCGGAGCCGGAGCCCGAGTCTGAGGATGCGCACGACTCCAGCAAGTCAGGAGCCCGGCGCCGGCGCACGGGGCCAGGGGCGCACTGGGCTCCGGAACCACGAGCCAGTGTGCTGAGAGGCATCCAAGAACCCTGGCCCGGTCCCGCTGCGCCCGACGGCACGGACGGCGCCGCCGCCAGCCGGGCCGCGGCGCCCCCAGAGCGCAGCAGCACCCCCGAGGGCAGCGACGTCGCCGGGAGCCTCGGGGACGAAGGTCTGGAGCGGCCTCCCCGGACGCCCGCGGACAGCCAGGCCCGCTGCTGCTACGTCTGTGGCTCGGCGCTGTCACCGGCCTCGCAGCAGCAGATCCACGTGCAGAAGCAGGAGACTCCCGCCCAGGCGCCCTTCTTCCCCTTTTTGTGGCTGCACAGCCCCCCGCCCGGCGCCCAGCCCATCACGGAGGCGGGCAGCACCCTCGTGTGTCCCTGCTGCTTCTCGTCCCTCACGCACCAGTGGCAGAGCTTCGAGCTGGCCAACGTGCCGGTCCTGCAGCGACTCTACGTGGTGCCCCTGAACAGCCACGCCCCCGGCATGGCCTCCAAGGCCCGGAGACTCCCTAGGGAAGAGGTGCCCGCCCCCGCCGCGGGGCTGCTGCGGGAAGCCTGTTACCTCTGCGGGGAGGACTGTACGCGGGATGCCCGTGCTGTGCCATCCCGCCTCGTCAACGGCAACTCTGGGGGCTCCATGCACTTCCCCTTCCTTAGCCTCCTGCCCTGCCCACCCAACGCTCGGCCCCCTAACAAGCGCTGCGAGGTTCGCAGCTGCCCTAAATGTTTCAGTGTCCTGGAGGACGTCTGGGCCCTGTACCGGGCATCGCACAACCGCGAGCTCATCAGCTCGGTGCAAGGCTTCCTGGGCAGGTACCACCAAGCCTTCTCCGCCTCGGACCCTACCCTGAGCGAACTGCCCACTTCTGCGCAGGGAGGCCCGCCTGCCGTCTGCTACATCTGCGGGGCTGAGCTGGGGCCGGGCAAGGAGTTCCAGCTTAGCATGAACCCCGCCAGCCACCTGGGCGAGAAAGAACCCTTCTTTCCTTTCCTCACCGTCTATCCACCCGCCCCACGGGCCAGACCCGCAGACTCCACGGGCCTGGTGGCAACCTGTGTGCTCTGCTATCATGACCTGCTGGGTCAGTGGTTGCAGCACGAAGCCAGAGCCGCTCACCAGCCCGTCAGCGCCTGGTCGAGGCAGTACCAAGTGGACACGTTCGTGTGCTTCTTCTGTCAGCAAGAGAAGAAACGGTGTCTGGGGTTGAAGTCAGTGAGAGTGGCCAGGCTACCCTTGTTCCTGTATACCCTGAGAGCTAGCCACAGCCTGTTGGTGGATGATGGCCGGCAGCTGATCATTGGTGCCTGCGTGGAATGCGGGACCCTGGTTTGTGCAGGCCAAGGAGTTGCCAGCCAGGGACCCATGGGCTGGAGTTCCCCAGCAGCAGGAGTACCAAAGGTAAGTAGTGGCTTTCATCTAGAGCATCTGTGTTGTCAAAAGCGAGATGTCTTCTGTCCCTTGGTGGTGGTATTGGTTCAGCGGTGGCCTGTCCCAGCAGGAGGTGTTCTCTTTGGTTTGCTAGCCTGGCTGACCTTGGAGGCATGGGGCAGGAGGTTAGAGGATCTGGGGGCAGGAGCGGTTGAATAGCTGCTGTTGGAATCAGCAGGCATGGGGCTGACGATGGGCGTGTTTGCAGCCCATCTATCAAATGGAGGAAGTTCAGGGCAAGGCTGTCGGACGCCCGATAACATTGATAATTAGTGCAGCCACGCAGGTCACCCCGAGGTCCCCGTCGCCAGTTCCTCTCACTAGCTCCTGGCTGCTGTCTCCTTCCCAGGATTCTCGCCCAAGTGCCTCTCGTTTGAGTCTTCCCAATAGCTTTATGAATCGGATGGCAACAGATTCCAGACGCATAGGCACGCGACACAGGCGCATGGGACTCGGGACAGTGGCCTAGACAATCCTTGCAGTGGATAGGGTCTCTTTGCGAGTCAGCTGCTTGGAGCTGGGCAGAGGACGGAGGCCTGTTCTTGGGATGCAGCTGTCTGCCTGGTAGGAGGCAGTCTGGACCCTGGGACATTGGACCCAGCTTTGTAAGAGCTAGGGTAGGAGCTGGCCAGGTAGCCCTGGGGAAGGGGGTGACAGCAGGCATGTGGTTTGTACTCACTGTTCTGCCCTTGGACTGGGATCCTAATTCCTCCCTGACTCCTGTCCTGAGCAGAGGCTAATGTGGTAGTGACAGGCCAGGGTCTTGCCGGCAGACACCAAAGGTGGATAGGTGGGACCCGCTCGGGAATGATTGTTTGTGTGTAGAGTGTCTAGGTCCTGCAATTTTGCACACTCACATGCATGTGTGTGTATGTGTACACACACATGCACATGTGTGCGATGCCTGGGCAAAGGAAGGCTAACTTACGAAGCAGCCTTGGATGTGGCTAGGCGCCCTTTTCCTGGCTCACAATCCCCCTGCCCCTCACACTGCCCTTATCCTTCCTCCCCAGAGTTGGCTTTGAACTGGAGGTACCTTTAAGGCTCTGACAGCACCCCCTCTCCTTTTCCGCTAAGCAGAGAATCACCTGCCTCTAGTGTGGGGCATCAAACCTTCCCTTAGCCACAGGTGTGTGGCTGCCCATGCTGAGGCTGTTGCTGGGTCTTGGAAGGGACAGCTCCACGAGGCCTGAAGTGAGTGAGAAGATCTTGGCTCTGGGGCAAGACAGGCCCGGTCCCTGCCTGCCGCTGTCTTCGCAGCAGAGCTGTCTGCCAACAAGTTCTTATCCTGGCTGGACTCAGTTCTCTTGGCTGAGAAGTAGGAATACAGGCCACATGGTTTGTAGGGACATTCTGATAATTAAATGAATCAGGGGACATTTGAATGTCCCCAGCCAAGCTTACTGCATTGAAGCTGCTCCTGATGCCCCTCTGTCTGGGCAGAAGGCACAAGGGCAGTCCCGAGGGTGTAAGGCTAGAGCCCCAGGCCAGATGCATGCTGGAAGATTGCTACAGCACTGTGTGGGTGGTTGATGCTCCCTGGGGGCATGGAGTTTTCTCTGCAGAGTGCCTACCTTATGCCAGTTTGACCTCAGTAATCAAAAGAAGCTTGGGTCCCAGGTCAGCAGGGGTGGGAAGTGAGAGCCATCTGCAGGCCCTTCCCCCACTCCTGTGTCCACCCGCGGGGCTTAGCTGAGCATTCAACCAACTTCTGCCCTGTCCTTGGCCCTCACCTTGTCCAGTGGATCGTCTTACTCTCACACTGAGACTCAGGTAAATCCCCAGACTTCTGACCCTCAGCCAGCAGGTGGCTGAGGGTTCCAGTCTAGAGTTCAGGGCCTCCTCCAGCCCTTGGGCTCAGCTCCAGCCATTTTCCTGAGTCTCATTGGAACCTAGTAAAGTAGCGAAAAAGCACAGAGACAGGAAGAACCCTGCAGCCCTGGGGAAGGGAAGAGCAGGCAGACAGAAAGTACCAGATCTGGTAGCCTTTGCGGGGAGGAAGATCTTGGGCTCTGTGCTGAAGGACAGCTTGAATGGAGGTATGGTAGGGAAAGGGATATATCTGCAGCCCCCAGAGGTGATAAGACCAGGCCAGGCCTGTGCTGCAGTCGGGGGCTGGCAGGCACGGCTCTGACTCCACTATGGTGATGTTGGGAAGGAGGGGTCATTCAGCTCCCAGGGTCCAAGGATGCCGGAACAGAGCCCTCTGCCCTCTGCCCTTCCTCTGCGCTCCTGTTCTTCCCATTTATCCCACAAATATTTATAGAGAGCCTGCTCTGAGACAGGCACTGTTCCAGATGCTGGGATCCGGTGGCAGGCACAGCCTGCAGCATCCCTGGGGAGGAACAGGCACAGAAGGTCCAAAAGGCTGTTTCCCGCAGCGCTGAGAGCCGTGAGGTCGTCAGCCAGACTGGGTGCAGTGCAGAGACAAGTAGAAGCCATGCAGAGGACTAGGCTCCTGGGTTGTCAGGAGTGGAGATGTAGGCACAGCCTCTCCCTTGTCCCCAGGCTGGCTCCCCTCCCCTCCCTTAGTCCCCGAGCTTCCCTTTCTTCCTGTGTGTTGTCTGTCTGAAGGTTTAGTTGGGAGGTAGAAGGGCCTTGCAAGGGTCAAGGGGAGCAGAAACTCCTGGAATTTTGGAACCCTGGTAGGTGCTCCCTTGAGTGAATCAGCTGGAAAACCTCTGAAAAAGGATGTGTCTAAGGAGACAGAGGAAGGGAAGGAAGGAAGATGGTACCCAACATCCTCTAGTTGGGATGCTGGCAGAGGACCCGCAGGCTATGCCATTCTGGTTGTAGTACGGCTTAGGCAGTGGTTAGGTTGGGCCAGGGAGGGCTGCAGTTTGCCTTTTCTGGACCGGACATCCCTACTTTCATCCCATGGGAACTGTGGAAAGACTCCCAGATTTGTCTTAAGATGGACCTGGCCTAAGTCTTTGCAGAACAAGCTATGTGACCTTGGGTCTGACCCTTGACGTCCCCAAGCCTTGATTTCCACAGCTGAGTGGTGGTGCTGCCTGGAGGTGGCTGAGTGGGACCGTGGCAGCCTGTTCCCAGCATGCCTTGTTGCTGTCTGTTGTGAAGGCTGCCTCTGCTCTTCTAGTATGGCCAGGTTTTGAGATAAGTTTGGGGACAGTCTCATGAGGAGCTGACTCTTAAGCTGCTACCCCTGATACAATCCCCATATCCATGGTTACCGTATCTTTTAAATACTCCTGTGGAGGATCTACACCCCCACCCCATACTGTTCTAGGTGAGAAGGGAGCCCAGAGAGGTTAAGTAACTCAGCCATGGTCACTCAGCCGGTTCCTGCAGGGTAAGCATTGGGCCTGAACTTCTGCTCTGGAATCTGTCCCACTTTCCAACCTGTCCTGCCCTCTGTCCCCTCTGTCCTCCAGCTCTGAAGGCGGCCATTCCCGGAGGGTCAATGGCTCCTCAACCCCACCCCGTCACTTGCATTTCTCAGGGGCAGAGACCTAGGAAGCCCTGTTGGAGGAGATCCTGCTATCTCGGTCACCCCCTCTCCTTTTTTTTCCTCCCTGGCCAATAAAGGAGTAACCTCTGCCTCTCCCCACCCGACATGGCCAGATGTTGCCTTTGGCTGCCTCTCATCTTCCGATCCTGCCCATGGGAAGGTGCCATCCCTGAGACCGCCCTGTCCTCTCCCAGGGACCAGGCAACACCGACTAATGGAGCCTGCCGTTTGGTACCTGCTGTACCTCAGCCTGTTGCCAGGCGTCGTCTGGCTGAGCACCCAAGCCTAGTTACCACTGTGCTTCTCATCCGGGCCCAGGGCCCATCGCAGGTCTGCAGAGCTCTCTGTCAGGGTGGCTGCACATCTGTCCCCTGCTTCTTGGCACGCTGCCATCATCAGCTTCCCGCTCTGCAGGGAGGCTTTGGCCACTACCATTTGCCTCAGGCCCTCAGGATACCAGCTTAGGATCTTTCTGGAAGGTGCCAGACAGTGTTGGCACCTTCTTCTTGGCAGCAGCTGGGCAGCTGGGCTGTGGGCCTCTCTGAACCCTCTCTCATCCCCGCCGCAAGGGGATGTCTATGTTTCCTTGCCGGTGTGGGAGCCTTCTGCTCAGAAGAATAAATTTTCCAGATGCCTTGCGCTAAGCCTGGAGGAGATTGGAGCCTACTGGGAAAGAGGAAGTGAAGGCACAAGGTCTTAAAAACCCGAGCCTTCCCTGGAAGCTGGGTAGGAAGGGGGCAGGGCTGAAGGCCAGACGAGTTTGCAAGGCTACAGACCTCATGGCTACTCAGCTCTCTGGGGACCTTGCTCTGGCAAGGTTCAAGCTACAGGGAGAGTCTCTGGCAGACCTCTCAGTGGTAACTCGGGTCATGTCTTCATGGCTATGGAGGAACCCACATCAGTTCAGGTCCTCTGCCTCTCTATTTGTGTTCTGGTCGAATGGTGGAGAAGCACAAGGCTTCATTTGGCCCTGGCTTTCTGTTTCCTGTGTCACCTGTGTAGGACGCACATGAGGCATCGTGGAAGAGCCTCTGTCCTGCCATGTGACTCAGTTTCCCCATCTGTCACAGCAGCAGGACTGGTCTCCAGGGCAGTCCTGTATTAAGCCTGTGGCTCGTGGGAACCCTGCTGTGAGGTTAGGAATGGGAGCTTGCCCTCTCGGCTGGGGTCGGCAATTCATTGTTCAGAGCCAAAGAGGTGGCTCAGTGGGCAGAGCCACTGTATCTGAGTTCAAATCCCAGAAACCCAGAACCTGAACACATGTAAAACTGGGAGAGAGAGCCAAGCAGTGGTGGCGCATGCCTTTAATCCCAGCACTTGGGAGGCAGAGGCAGGTGGATTTCTGAGTTCAAAGCCAGCTTGGTCTACAGAGTGAGTTCTAGGACAGCCAGGGCTATACAGAGAAACTCTTTCTTGAAAAACCAAATAAATAAATAAATAATTTTAAAAAATGGGAGAGAGAGCTCATTCTTTCCCCAAAGTCGTCCTCTGGGCTCCCATGTACATGTGATAGCATTCAGAAGCTTTTCCCTCGCCCAAGCATATGCATAAAAACTAATAAATAAATCAGTTTAAATCTGCCATACAGGGGCTGGAGAGATGGCTCAATCATTAAGAGCACTGGCTGCTCTTCCAGAGGACCAGGGTTCAATTCCCAGCACCCATAATGCTCTGTAACTCCAGTTACAAGATCCGATGCCCCCTTTTGGTCTCCATGGGTACTGTGCACATGCATGTTGTGTAGACAACATATATGTAAAACATGTATAAGCATAAAAAATAAAAAATATTCTGTGCACGCACGTGCACACACACACACACACACACACAATCCTGTTCAGTGTTGTACCACAGGATACCTTGAGTTCTGTGCCTTGAGGATGGCATAGATTAGAATAGCTTGTACTGTGAGGACCCACAGGCCACAACATATGTGCACTTTGCTGGTGGCCTCTCTATAATACCAGCTGAGGAATTATGTGACAGTGCTGTGTCATAGACCCAGCTCACGGTCCCTTTCCTTCCTTCTCAGCTCCTTGGTCCCCAGCCTCACATAGATTCCACCCTCCCAGACAAAAGCACCAAGAACCCTGGGATCTCACCCCCAAGCATTTACAGTGCCTGTGGGCAGGTCAGCTGTCTGCCTGGCCTCAGTTTTCCCCATCTGTAAAATGGGCATGTCTGGCAATAAATGAAGAGAAGGTTCCATCTTCTGAAACCAGTACTCTAGTAGTGTCACTTTCAAAAGCCCCGTTTCTTCTCTGTGTGTGGCATGGAGGAGGTCTGCCCGTGTATTATACTCTAGGAGATAGGGGTTGGGAATGGCACAATTGGAGAACAGACCATGGGTCAGGCGGCCCCTGACCTTCCCTGCCATCCGCTGTCCACTGTATTCATATCTTGGCTCATCTTGCCATGTACTCATGTGGTGACTCTGCCCGCCCCCTCCTCCACAGCCCATCCCTCCTCTGGCCTAAGCAGCAATGCTGTGGACAGCAGGTGTCCTGAGGCAGGGGGGTCTTGCCACTTAGCAGGTGGGAGGTCCAGACTAAGGAACCTAAGACAGTTTAGGACTAAAGAACTAACAGGGCAGGCAGGGCTGGGGTAGGATCATCGGTGAGTCTGTCCTGTGCCTTGGGGACAGGTGTCACTTACAAGGAATAGGTAGAAGCTGGCTTTTATCCTCTTCCCCCTGGATTTAGAAGAGTCTATAGGCAGCCATTGTCTACCAGCTTCTAGACTAGTGGTTCTCAACCTGGGGGTTGATTGAACCTTTCGCAAGGGTCAAATATCAGATAGCTGGTGTATCAGATATTTACATTCGAATTCATGACAGTAGCAAAATTATAGTTATGAAGTAGCAATGGGGGTCACCGCAACATGAGGAACTGTATTAAAGGTTGAAATCTCTGGTCAGACAGAACAGCAGCAGAGAGTCAGCCTGCTGACCCCAGACGGTGAGCTTTCTGAACCCACCAGACCCTCAGCTCATTTGCTTCTTCCTGCCCCTGTGGGGGATGGAGGGGACTCTATTCTTTAGATCTCCAACATGACAGGACCTGGGCCTAGAACTCAGGGGTCTTAGCTCCCATCCTAGCATTGAGCCCAGAGAGTCACAGAGACCCAATGGCAGCCCCAGGGAGCATGAGGCTTGCCTCTTCCTGCCCCCCAGGGTATCTGTGGGTCACGTCTAGTTGGTGAAGGCTCTTATGCTGGGTCCCCTTGCCACAGGTCCCTTCCAAGAGAGTCTGTGTCATTGTTGGATGCTGTTTTCCTTCTCAGTTGATCATGTAGGGGCTCTGTGAACAGCAGGGCCTGGACCCGTCAGATCAAATCTGTACAGCTGCGTATGGCTTCAGACCCAAGGCTGCAGGGTGGAACCCGTTTCTGTGCTAGTCAGAGCGCTGGATGTGGCCCACGGGCACCCATCTGTCAGAGGCCAGCGGTCTTACATTGTACCCTTGGGCCTCTGGGTTCCCCTGATGCCTCTCTAGAGACAGAATCGACTGTGCTCATCCCTGTGGGAGCTGAGAGTACACTGATGTCTTTCTAGTCACATGGAATGACTACTTGTATACAGGGGCACTGGAGATTGCCTCAGGTACCCTCATGTGGAGGCAGTGAACTCCAGAACCTTGGCCTTTTTTTTTTTTTTCTTTTTTTGAGACAGGGTTTCTCTGTGTAGCCCTGGCTGTCTTGGAACTCACTCTGTAGACCAGGCTCGCCTTGAACTCAGAGATCCACCTGCTTCTGCCTCCCAAGTGCGGGGATTAAAGGCGTGTGCCACCACTGCCCGGCTCCATGCTCCCTTCTTTACTGAGCCCTTGAGCCTACCCTTCCTTTTCCTGGTTACGAATGTTGGGGACAGGAGTGGCTCTTGTTGGTGGGCTCTGGGGGAGTGGTTCCCAGTTCCTTCATCTGGGATCCATGTCTGGGCCACCCTGGCCACTGACTGTCATTGGGTAAGTGGATGGAGTCTTGGTGCTGGGAGGCTAGCCCCAGCGTGAGTCAGCTGAGGTGGGTGTCTACAGCAAGTGTCAGCTTCACATTGTCTGATAAACCAGAGCTAGAAGCTGTGGAGCCCAGGCGGGGACTTCATGCACACTGGGTGTCCTCCGTGAAGCCATAGAGATAGCCACAGTGATGGCCCCAGTGTGTGGGGGAGCTGACAGGCCAGTGTCAGGGGCAAGCATCTTGGGTGGGACTTTTAGACAAGTTTATGAGGAAGTTCATCTGTTTCTTTCCACTGTTCCCCTCAGAATGACTTTGTGATAACTGACAAGGCCATCAGAGCCGGCCCACTCTGAGGTTGATGCAGACTCTGCCAGGCTAGACTTTTGGGAAGCAACTGTCACCTGCAGCTCTGCTCGGTGGCAGGGAGTGGTTCAGCTGCCAGGCTAGCTCTGTAGTCTGCAGGTACCTTGGGCTCTGAGCCCCAAGGGACATGACTGATCCCTCGTGATTCAGGATGCCCTGCAACGGGCCCTTAACCAGGACAGTGGAATGCAGCATCAGCAGCTGCAGGCAGCGTATGGCCAGGGTTGGCTGACAGAGGGTAGGAGCAGATGAAATGGCTCTCATAGCTGCTCCCATCCCTTGGGGGAGGTGGCTGTAGACTGGACCCAGAACCCTAGATGATCAGTGTGAGGAGAGGGGAAGCATCCCAGCTACACAGCTTCATCATCGCCTTTGTGACCCAGAGGGGAAACTGAGGCTGCAGGAGACATGGTGCCAGTTGCTATATTCAGCTCTGGGCTGGCACTCCATCCACTGCTGTGTTCTTTAGCTACTAGTTTCTCACTCCAGCACTAGGATAATCACAGGACCCACCTCCCATGGCTGAGACATAAAGCAGGTGACATTGCTGGCAAAGGCAGGAACCAGCCAGGACAGAAGACAGAGCCATATGAGGCAAGGACAGGAGATCCAAGACCCTGTTCTCAAGGAGCTGGAGGCAGTTGACCGCAGCCAGGGCACCTAGGACTAGAGCCTCCCTTGCCCCATCTCTGGGCTTCAGTGCTCATCTAAAGGATGAAGGAACACTCGGGTACATGGCCTTTGCATAAAAACTGCCACCCAGGAAAGCTCCTGATGTTGTATAGTAGCCAGAATACAGATATACTACTTGTCTGTCTGTCTGTGTAGGACTTTGGACAGTGTGTGTAGCCCAAGGCTCTATTAGCCTCCTTCACTGTCTTAGTTAAGGTTCTCTTCTTTTTTAATTTGGATATTTTCTTCATTTACATTTCAAATGTTTTCCCCTTTCCAGGTCTCCCCTTTGGAAACTCCCTATCCCATCTCCCCTTCCCCTGCCTCTATGAGGGTGCTCACCCACCCACTCATCTACCCACTCCCATACTCCCAACCTGGCATTCCCCTACACTGGCATGGAACACCCTCAGGCCCAAGGGCCTCTCTTCCCACTTGTCGCTGTGAGAAAACATTATTACCAAAAGCAACTTGGGGAGGAGAAAGAATTTATCTGGCTTACACTTCTACATTATAGTCCATCATTGAAGGAAGCCTTTTTTTTCTTTCTTTCTTTTTTTTTTTTTTTTTGGTTTTTCAAGACAGGGTTTCTCTGTGTAGTCCTGGCTATCCTGGAACTCACTCTGTAGACCAGGCTGGCCTCGAACTCAGAAATCTGCCTGCCTCTGCCTCCCAAGTGCTGGGATTAAAGGCGTGCACCATCACCGCCCGGCTGAAGGAAGCCTTCAAGCAGAATAGGATCCTGGAGGCAGGAGCTGATGCAGAGGCCACGGAGGGTGCTGCTTCCTGGCTTACTCCACATGGCTTGCTCAACCTGCTTTCATATAAGAGCACAGGACCACAAGCCTAGGGATGACTCCACCCACAATGGACTGGGCCCTTCCCCCATCAAGTGCTAATTATAAAAAATATGACCTACAGACTTGCCTACAGCCTGATCTTCTAGAGGTAGGTTCTTTTCTTTCTTTTGGTGTTTGTTTGCTTGTTTGTTTGTTTGAAACAGGGTTTCTCTGTGTAGCCTTGGCTGTCCTAGAACTCACTCTGTAGACCAGGCTGGCCTCCAGCTGACAGAGACCCACCTGCCTCTGCCTCTCAAATGCTGAGACTAAAGGTGTGAGCCACCAGGCTCAGCTTAGAAGCAGTTTCCTAATTGAGGCTCCCTTCTCTCCAGTGACCCTAACTTGTGTCTAGTTGGCATAAAACTAGCCAGTACACTGAGCCCCTCCTGTCCTCAGGGTCCATTGTAGTTGTCACCTAGAGGCACAGGCTCTGTACCCTGCTGTGATCCAGAGGAGCCAGGAGGGGACATGGGAAGCGGGACACTTTGAGGTCAAGGACCAGGAGTTCCGATGACAGCGGGGATGGGGGGGTTGCCCCATGACCTTCCCACACGGAAGGAACAGGAAGAATTCCATTTGGGTTGGAGAGATGGCTCAGCACTTCAAGAGCATTTGCTGCTCTTTATAGAGGATGGAGAATGGATCCCAGCGTCCACACCAGGGGGCTCATAACTTCTTGTAACTCAAATTCCAGGGTATCTGATGCTCTCTTTCAGCCTGTTCGGGTTTTTTTCTTTATCTTTTTCTTTTTTGTGCCTTTGAGATAGTTTCCCTCAGTGGCCCATGTTGGACTTGGAACTCATGGAAATTCTTCTGCCTCAGTAAGCTCTCGTGAATGCCTCTGCTCTCAATAACCCAGTGCAAGGCCTGGTATTATAGATGCATTCTGATTTTTTGTTGTTGTTGTTGTTAGTAGATACTCTGAGACTCAAAGCAGGTGCCGAGCCCCTGTTCTGCAGTGTCCAGGTGCTGACTCCTGGTTCCTTGAGGTCTTGTTGTTTCTGCCTCCTTGTCACATCTCAGCAGTGACTCTCTCTTCTGCCTCTTTTCCTGCTCTGGGAGTCTCTGCTAATCCCGCCAACCCCTGCCCGCTGATGCTCTCTCCTAGCTGCTGGCTAACCTTAGCGCTTGGCCAGAGGCACCATTTTCACATTTGCCTATAACGCATGTCTGTCAGGGCATCACAGCTCTTGGCCTGTGCTTGTCAGCCTGTTTGACCAGCCATGTAGAAGTGACAATTCCAGCTGAAGTGGAGTTACCAGCCACCCTTCCAACCTCTTGGCAGCCAGGGAACGGCAGTTCCTGAAAAGCGCTGCCGTTGGCAAAACCGCAATTAGCAAGATCAAAGTCTCAGAGAAAATGGGAGGGTAGGGGAAAGGAAAAAAACTATAAAAATGGCATGAAGTGTGCCTTTAAAAGACACGGCAAACAGAAGTTCCTTAAGGCACAGCTGCCAAAACCTGCTCACCCAGGCTCATGTGGAAGAATTCTCTTCAGCCAGGCACCACCAGTTCCTGCATCACAGGTGGGGAAGTTGTGGTTGTCTTCACGTGGAAGGGAGGATCCTCCTACATGTCTTCTTGGGTCGGCTTTGGTTGGTCATTTCTGATTTTTGGAATGTGTCCCCTTTGTCTGTGTGGTGGTCTGGTTTAGTGTAGCTCCGTCTGCCCTCCCGACAAGCTCCTAGGTCATCTGTAGGTTCTGTAGTGATGGCTCCCTCTCTTATCCCAGCCTTAGTGAATACTGCCTCTGCACAACACATGAGCAAAAAGAATGTGAGTCACCACTCACAGATGGGCAGATAAATAAAATGCGCTCTTAACTTCTGAGCCCCTCCACCTTTTTCTTTTCCTTCTGAGACATCTTGCTCGGTATTGCTGAATGGCCTGGAACTTACTGTGTTGTCCAGTTGACCTCAAATTCATGATTGGCGTCCCGAGTGCTGGGATTATAGGTGTATGCAGTGTCTGCTGCTACATGAGGCTCTACCTTTTGCTTGCTTGCTTGCTTGCTTGTTTGTTTGTTTTTGAGACAAGGTCTCACTGACTGTGAAGGTCATCAGCTGACACAGGTTTGACTGAGCAGTTAGCTCATGAGTCCTCCTGTCTCTTCCTCCCTGTTAACCTGACATATCTGGCTTTTCTGTGGGTTCTGGGGATCAAACTCAAGGTCTCACACCTGTGCAGAGGTGCTTTACCCACTGAGCCTCAGGTCTGACATTTGTTTTCTTTCTTTCTTTTGGTTTTTCAAGACAGGGTTTCTCTGTGTAGCCCTGGCTGTCCTGGAACTCACTCTGTAGACCAGGCTGGCCTCGAACTCAGAAATCTGCCTGCCTCTGCCTCCCAAGTGCTGGGATTAAAGATGTGCGCCACCACCGCCTGGCTCTGACATTTGTTTTGTTTTTCTTTTTTTGAGACAAGGTTTGGAGTAGCTCAGTCTAGCTGGACTCAGATTCAGTCTATATTGGAGGCTAACCTAATCTCACCCCACTTCCTGAGTGCTGGCTTATAAGTCTGCACCAGCCACCAAGCTCAGATAGATGAATTCATCTGTACACACATGTTCTCATATATGTAGGTATGTGTGTATGCACACACACTGTCTGTGTGTACTGCAGTCTGCAAATGGAGGTTAGAGGGGACAGTTGTCAGGAGTTGGTTCTCTTCTTCCACCAAGTACGTTCTCAGGGTTGAACTCAGGCCCTCAAGCTTGGCAGCAAGTGCCATTACCTCTGGAACCATCTTGCTGGCTCTAGACTTAAATCCGTTTTTTTTTTTAAAAAAATAATATAATCACATCATTCCTGCCTCCCCACCCCTCTTTGGTTTTTTGAGACAGGGTTTCTCTGTGTAGCCTTGGCTGTCCTGAAACGTTGTAGACCAAACTGGCCTGGAATTCACAGAGATCCGCCTACCTCTGCCTGGGCTGGGATTAAAGGCGTGCATCTCCACTGTTGGACTTCTCTTTTCTCTCAAATGTATTTAGAAAGATGTCATTCAGGAACATAGACTGTGAAGGTGCCAGTTTTCTTGCCGGGTGCTGGGTTGTAGTTTGAGGACAGTTTACACCGTGTAAGGTTAGCTTTTGATTTGTATACAAAGTATCCACTATTTAAAATGTATCTTTATCTTAGTCTGTTGTCTCTGGGCCTCCCATCCATCACACGCTGAGGTCTTTTTGGGGTCATAGAAGTGGGTGATAGAGGAGTCCACTCCTACCCCACTATACAGCTGCCAAGCCCCTGTGGGATCCTCAGGCCAGGACTCAGAGGGTGGGACTCCCACCCCCAGGGCTGAGCACCCTCCCTCAGCCTTCCCCCTCCTTCTAGCCCCAGCCCTGGCCAGTTTCTTCTGGGTGGGTTTCATTATTTTAAAAAGTTATTGGAGTGTAGCATGGTGGTCTGAGAAGTTTACTCTTTATTGGGGTTTTTCTGGGTTGCAGTTCACATAGAAGAGCTCCTCTAAAACTGTGGCCATCAGTGATTTTTGGACACTCAGGGATTGCATAACTGTCAGCACTGTTTATTTTAGGTCATTCTCCCCTTCCCTGAGGCCCTAGAAACACAGTGTGTGGCCTCTCTCTGTGGATTTTCCGGTTTTAGATAGTTCACACAGATGGGAATAAGTACTACAGCTCTCGTTCCTTTTCACTACTGAATAATACGCCATCATACACAGACCACATTTTATTTATCAGCCCATCTGTGAGTGGAGATTCTTTTTGTTCGTGTGTTTTAAACCACTTATTTATTTTTTTAACATGTCTGAGTGATTACATGTATGTGCTCTTGGAAGCCAGATGAGGGCATTGGATCTTTTGGAACTGTAGTCACAGATAGTTGTGAGCTGCCAGCTGGTGCTGGGAACTGAACCTGGATCCTCTGCAAGAGCAGCAGGTGCTCTTAGCCATTGAGCCATCTCTCCAGCCTCATAAGAATTCATACACAAGTTCTTATGCAGCTATCTCGCTGGCCCCACCTTTCTCTTCCACAGAATCTCACTGTGTAGCCTAAGATGGCATCCACCTTATAATGATCCTTCTGCCTCCGCCTCTAGAGTGCTGGGATTATAGGTGTGTACAGTTGCACCTAGCTTGGGTCTAGTCATCCCCCGGGAATTCACCTCTTGAGGGACTGCTGTGCCAGATTGCTTTCTGGAGACTGCCCTGCCCCCTTTCTGCCAGCAGGCACGAGAGGCTGAGCAGCCACAGGTGGGAGGGCATGTCTGCTGGCATAGTGTAACATGCTGTGGTTGGCATGGCTAGTGATTTTTTTTTCATACTCAAGCTCATCTGTCAATAGATACTTTGTGTGCGTAAGTGTGTGTGTACACCTGTTTGAGTATGTGTAGAGGCCATAGGTCAATATCCACTGCTGTCCTCCTCAATCATCAGCCACCTTATTTTCTAAGACAGTCTCTCATTGACCCTCTTATTCACTGATTGAGTGTCCCTGCCTGGCCAGGGAGGCCAAGTGGTTCTTTTGTCTTTGCTTCCCTCCCAACAATAGCTGCGCCTGGCTTTTACATGGCTACTGGTGATCTGAACTCAGCTCAGCACACGTATATAGCAAGCACTTTGCAGTCTGGTCCATCTTCCCAGCTCCCCATAAAAAATTTGAAACCTCTTCATTGTAATGGTGACAAACAAGCTCTGGGAGATGAAGAGATGGCTCAGCGGTGGCTGGGAGTGCTGGCTGCCCTCTCCTCCTGAGGACCCTGGTTTGCTTCTCAGCAGCCACACACAGAGCCACTTACCAGTGCCTGTGATTCTAATTGCCAAGGAGTCAGCACCCTCTTCTGGCTTCCATGTGCACTGCACCTTTATGGTAGACATACAAATGCTGAGGCAAAATACTCATGTACACAAAATAAAAGTAAATCCATCAAACAAACCAAACCATGCTACAGCACTCCTCGACTGAGGCATGGTGGGCAAGCAGCCATCCCTCTTTGTGTCTTAGTTTCTGCATCAGGAAGGGGCTGAGTTAGTTAGCAATTAGACAGTGTATAAAGCGGTCTCTGGGATCAGGAAGCCCCGTGTCCAGTTAGTAATCGGCTGTGTTATTCTATTGTTGTTGTAGGAATTTCAAAAAGGAGCACAGGAGGAATGTGCAGTCGCCATCAGGCCTCACAGCTTGCAGGCTGCACCATTTACACCGTCTTCAGTGTCCCTCTGCTGAGTGGGAACTTTGGCGGCTGTTATCCTGAGCCCTGATCACTTAATGCCTGGTGACATAGGTAGCTCCTGAAGTCATGGGTTCATAACTTTCTTGTCTGTGAGATACTCATACATGAGGCATAGCTCAGTTCCTTACCCCAGGGCCAACATCTAGAGGTGCAGGCCATGTTATCATGGAGGGTGTTATCAGCAACATGGGGAACCTTTGTCTTAGGATGGGTCCTTGCCTTTGACACAGACCTGAAGCGTACAGGCTCCAGGCAGGTATAGAGTGGGATACGGCCACTGAGGACAGGACTATAGATAGAGATGTATTCGTGCTGAAAACAGAGTCTAGGGAAAGAAGGGCAGTCAGAAAACAAAAACAAAAACAAAAACAAAAACGACAACCCCAAAGAAAACTGTTTGGCTTCATTGTATCCACATGTGCACACATGTGGGTGTGGTACAGTGGGGTGATGCTGGGCATCATGTGCCCCAGTACCTTCTCTCTCTCTCTCTCTCTCTCTCTCTCTCTCTCTCTCTCATGTCACAACACCTTCAGAGGAGCTGAAGCTGTGGGCTGCAGAGCATGATGCTTAGGTTCAAGCCTGAGCCTTGCTCCCAGCTCCTAGTGTTTTCTTTGGCCCATTGCGCACCTCCTCTGTGCTATAGTTTCTGAATTGTAAAGCAGAGATGATGGTCCTGACAGAGAGTGCCTGTGTCCCGACGTGGCGTGTAGGTTAGAAAGATAGACTCTATCAGAGGAGTGACAGCTGAGTTATGTGCCCAGGTGCTCAGCTTTCACTGGGGTCCTGGATTCCAGGACACTCAAGATGACATCTGGCTTCCCAGGTGTGGATGGCTTTGCAAGAGCCTTCTGTAGCTCTGACCAGCCAGCGACACAGGCATACTGATTGGTCCCTGTTTCTTAGGCAGTGGGAGCTAAGGGAGGTAGCCAGTGGCTAAGGGGCTCAGCTCAGTGTCTGAGGCTCAACTGAGCTTGAGGAGCCCTCTGGTCACAGCATGCACTTCAGATGAGCTAGGCTGTTCAGATCTCATCAGCAAAGGTAGAAAATCCCAGTACTGAGGAAACTGAGGCAGGAGAATTCCGAGTTTGGGGCCAGCCTGGACAACAGAAAACCTGTCTCGTAAAAATGTCCCTTAAGAGTAAGAGCTCATTGTATGCCCTCCATAGTTCCTCCACCAGGCTCAGCTTAGTTCCCATTCATTCCATCCTGTATAGGGGCATTTACCCTGGCAGGGGGTGGGGGGCAGAGGTAACATAGAGCCAGCTGGGTCCTGGCAAATACTTCATCTTCCAAAACTTTTTATCTAACTTGGTGTAGAGACACGTGTGAAAAAAGACACAGGGAAGCTAGTAGTGGTGGCACATACCTTTAGTCCCAGCACTTGGAAGGCAGAGTCTGGTGGATCTCTAAGTTTGAGGGCAGGCTGGTCTACAGAGTGAGTTCCAGGATAGCCAGGGCTACACAGAGAAACTGGGACTTGGGGTGCGGGGGGAGAGAAAGAGAGGGAAGGGGAAGATACAGAGAGATCTGTGACACTGCCCCTCATTCTCACTGGACCCTGGTGACCCTTTCTGTCACTGCTGTGCACTGCTGGACCTTCAACACTAGCATAGTCTGCAGGTGGAGATCAGAGCCCCCTACATGCAGTGATATAAGAGCAGAGAGATGTGGGGGCTGGAGAGATGATGGCTCAACGGTTAAGAGCACTGATTGCTCTTCCAGAGGTCCTGAGTTCAATTCCCAGCAACTCCATGGTGGCTCACAGCCATCTGTAATGGAATCCGATGCCCTGTCTAATGTGGGTGAAGACAGCTACAATGTATTCATATACATAAAATAAATAAATTTTTTTTTAAAAAGTGTCTATGTATATGTGTGTGTGTATGTGTGTGTGTTTGTCTATACATTTCCCTGTCTCTGGTGCTCATGTGTCTCCGTGTGTATGTATGCATTTGTGGGGAGGGTATTTACTTGTGAGTGTGTAGGGATCTGTGTCCTATCTCACCTGACAAGGAAGAGACCATTTACCAGTGGTATATGGCTGGCACCCAAGTCTGCTGGCCTCTGGCTGGCCCTGGACCTCTCAGGACTTCAGTAGGCAGGGTGGCCTAGTGACATGTGGGTACCACATGAGCCTCTGTGTGTATATTGATGGGAAGAACACAGTGATGGAGTTTCTGGCTTAGGCTACTGAGGTTTCAGAAAAATTTTAAAATGGTTTATTTTTATTTGAATTATGCCTCTGTGTAGTTGTGTATGGGTATGTGCATGTGAGTGCAGTAACCATAGAGGCCAGAAGAGGGTGTCAGATACCGTGTGCTACCTAATATTGGTACTGGGAGGCAAGCTCAGGTTCTCTGTAAGAGTAACCCATGCTCTTAGCTGCTGAGCTATCTCTCTAGTCCCAGATGGTTTGTTTTCACGTTTGTTTGTTTATTCTTAACATACAGAGGGCCTTGAGTTATGTTCACTTGAGCAATAAAAAGCCACTGTGTTTGGAGCAGGTCTTAAGGTAGGCATTGGCCTGAGGGGCAGCAATAGGCCAGTTGGCAGGGAAGGAGAAAAGCAAACAGGCCAGAATCTTATAGGAGCTGTGGCCTGGGCGAGGAGGTGGGAGGGGCCTCAAAGATTCCCAGAAGTCTCATGTCTTAAGTCAAGCAAGCAGCACATGGGCTGCCATGCTTCACGCTGGTTTTTTGTTTTTTTGTTTTTGTTTTTGTTTTTGTTTTTGTTTTTCACCAGCCCATGGAGCATGTGATAGGAAGCCCCTTGCAGAAGCCAAGATCCTGAGGGTGCATAGTGTGAATGGGCTTGACTGCTACTACACAACTCTCAGTGGCCAAGATGAACCTCATGAGCTCTTCAAACTGGAGATCCAACCATCTCCAGGGCTCAGCACCACCTCTCCCATCTCCAGAAGGTTGACAGGAGAGAGGAAGCTGGCTCACATGTTACCAGTCTCTCTTTCTCTTGCTCAGTTTTAAACTTTAGCAGCAAATTTGCTATAGGGGCCTCGCTATATAGCTCCCTACAGCCTGAACTTGGCACTGTAGCCCAGGCTGACCTTGATGTGCCTCTCTGCCCAGCTCCCAGCTAGGTTGTTTGCTTGTTTGTCCTGAGGTCCCTTGTCTGTCCCTTGAGACACAATGGTTCAGCCTTAGATGACTCCATCATGCCAATCCTGGGTCTACGTAACACCCCCAGGGACCTGCTGTGTCTGGTGGCTGACAAAGTAGTAAGTGGTTCTGGCAAAACACTGAACTCAACAGGGAGAGCTGGGGCCTCCGGCCTTCCGTCCGTTCATCTGTCTGTCCCCCCACCCCACCCCATCCCCGTACACCCACTTCCATCCCAGAGCAGGACAGGCTCTCTGCCAAATGACTTTCAGAGATTTGGGGAAGGAAGTGGAGGGGACAATAGGAAGGGTCTTCTGGGAGGGATATCAAGGGACTTGGTGGCTCAGATCCATCCCTCTAGCTACTCCAGAGCCTGAGGCAGGAGTAAGTTCAAGGCTACTCTGGACTAGGTTGAGTTCAGAGCTAACCTGGGCTATAGAGAGAATTCAAGAATGACCCGAGCAACTTACAACATGATGCTCTCAAAGGAAAAACATCTAAAGAAGTCTGAGGATGAAGCTTATCCACAGAGCCCCTTCCTGTGAATTGCTACCAAGGGGCTGTGGGATGGCTCGGTGGTAGAGCCCCTGCCTAGAATCCCCCAGTGAGGGCTGGAATGTGGTTCAGCTACATCCAAGAGGCCCTGAGTTCTATCTCCAATATCAAGAAAAACAGGCAGAGTCGTATTAGGATGACCTCATCCCTGGCAGGGACCGCAGGCCCTCTACTCCCTGCATGTCCATGTTAGTCTGCATTTAGGGGACCCTGGCGAGGGGCCTGCTCAGATTTTGTAAACACTGGCTCCCCTGGAGGACCAGCAAGCAGGCCTGTGGCCCCGGGCTCACAGCTCCTGAGCTCTGTAGGCTGACTCACTGTGGTGAGTGCCTCAGACTTGTTTAAGCTCCAGAGGAGAAAAGGGAGCCGTGTGTCTCGGGGTGGCTAGGCGCCTGTTTCCCTGTGCCCACAGGGAGCGTGGAGAGAGTTCTGGATTCCAGAAGAGACTTCTTGGAGCTGTTCCCTAGTGGGTGGACACAGCCTGTACTTCCCCAGCTGCTGATGGCCAGGCCTGAGGAGCCCAGAGCGGCAACCCTGAACAGACACCCACTCAGTAACAGTGGTGGCAGCTCCGCTTTCTGTATCTTGGGCTTGCAGGGGAGCTCCAGAGCCAGGGTTTAGATCATGTTTAGACGGGGCGGGGCCGCCAGGAATCTGTCCCTTTATTCAGGAGCTAAATGGATCTTTTATTAGGATCAGCAAAATCCATTTTTAACTGAATTCGAAGGTCAGCCTGGTTTAGGTTTCTCCTGACCGTGCTGGGGCCCGTCTATTGTGTCACAGATCTTGGAAGTGGCAGTCCTGGGGACAGATTCCTGGGGAGAGGGGGGGCACACAAGCCTTGCCGCCTGCCTTTGATTTTGTGTTAGCCTCTAAATTCTGTGTTTTCAGACAAACAGTTGGACATTTATTGAGCACCCACTACATACAGGAGAGCAAGGCCTGGACCCAAAGAGCTCAGAGCCTGGTGGAAGACCCAGAGGGTTGCAGATAGTGGGGCTAGAACCATGCTGGGGTTAACCCATGGGGGACTGTGGAGACTTGGGGAAGCCTTCATGCCTGGAGCCCTCCCAGCTTTGGAATTTCTGGTGACACCCCCCAATTTAGGGCCTGGAACCCTAATGGAGGTGGCTCTTCAAATTGCCCTTTAGGAGGTCGTTGATGGTGGCTATGAGTATGCCAGCCTTTCTGGGGCCCTCTGTGAACTCCACACACCAGGCCACCAGGACTGGCCCTACTCTGGGTCCCTGATAAGTTTCATCTTGGAACTAGATCCCTAATCTACTGGAACGTAGGGTGTTTCTGGGTCTCTAGAATGGGCGATCTCTGGAGGAAGGGACTGTCCCGGAGGTGGGTGGCTTGGGGCCTTGCCTAAGCTTGGCAATTGAGAGGTGCAGCCTGGCAGTTGGTGTCAAGTGGCTGTCCCTCCATGTGGTACAGTCTGGTTTTTGATGCTATTAATGGTTGCTTATTCTGTGAGCAGGCAGCGCCTTCTGCTTCTGGCCCAGGGTTCTTATTCCAGGGGAGAGAGGCCACATTCTCCCAGCCGTAGGGAAAATAGAGCCTCTGATGGCCAGGTGAATAGGTTTGTAAGTGGTTGGCAGCTGCCTGCTGGGTGAGCCACGGGATATCACATCTCCGTACCTGCTATGGCTAAGCTCAATAATGGATGGGCATGCGCAGAGCCGGACTCCCTGCTTATCGGGAGCTGTAATCTTTTCGGGGAGGTTGGACTAGGCAGAGTGCAGATTCAGCTAATGGACAGGACTTAGGCAGTAGGCCTGAATCCTGCTGGTCAGGATGTATGGGGAGATGCTGATGGCTTCTGTATGGCTCACTTGGGTCTTTTTTGGTCATGCTTGAATCTCCCCAGTGGTACCCACTTGCTCTGGACATCCTACCTCTCTGCCCCGGTTAGTTGGGTGGCTCCTGGCCTATACTGTGTAGCCTGGGCCTACATCTAGGGCTGTCTCCTGTGGCTTCCCTTGTTGGGTGGAGCCTGGCTGGGACAGGCAGTCCTTCTGTTGGTGGCAGGGTTGTGTGAAGTGAGCGGGGACAGCTGGAGCTTTGACCAGAAGCCTGGCAGGAGGAGGTGTTCATTTAGAAACATGAATGCCCGGTCCAGGGACACATGGCTGTGTGCCTGCTGTGTTTATTTGACCCCAGAGGATTGGCGAGCTGCGGGAAGGGAGAGGGGTGCTCCCTGACTGATCCCCCCACCCCCGCCCCATCTCTTCTGCGTCTGTCAGTCTGCCTTGGGTGGGAACCAGAGTTTACGCCTCCGCTTGTGTTTCTCTGTGAAGGCTAAGTTTGGGAGCTCTGCCTTCAAAAAGGACCGAAGTGGGACATTCTGTTCAGAGGGTGTACTTTATGCCCACAGCCCCAGGTTGGGGAGTGTTTGGAAGCTCAGGGGACCTGCAGACCCTCTTGGAGAGGCAGATCCTGTTCAGCATGCCGGCAGCCTGAACAACTGGGAGTAGCCTACTGCGGTGGTCCCAGCACCAGCCAGGGGCTGTGTGGGTGGCCACTGTAGGCTGCTAGGTTGAGGGCTTGTGACTCTGCCTGAAGATAGGGCCACTTTCTAACCCAAACTTCACCACTTCCCTCTGTTCCCTAAATAAGAATAGCAAGGGGCTGTCACCTTCCCATCCCTTCCGTCAGCTCACCTCCACGGTCTGAGGACAGTCCCACCTTCTCCGTCACCCGCTCCAGGCACCTCCATCACTCTCCGCCCCACCTGCCTCCTTCAAATGGATCCGGTCTCACTTTTACCCCGCAGTGGGACCATCTTTGAGAAGTCAGTTTTATATCTCTATGGGGCTCTCAGGAACCTCGGGAGGATCTTGGATGCTGTCTTCATCTCTAGCCCAGAGGGCTCCTCCATCACTCCAGCACCACAGTTGAAAGCCAGCAGTTTTGCTGGACATATGAGGACCTGACCTACTGCCCTGGTGGTGGCCTGTACCCACCATCTGGGAACACTGATCAGAGGTGTTGTTTGAGCCTCTCATGTCACACAGCAACTCACAATGGGACAGAACTTGAACTTAGTGCTTTCTAAACCCTGACATATATTCTGGGCTGTGGGATGGCATGGGCAGGTAACTCGTGTATGGTGTGGGTTAGCCTGGGGGTCACAGGTGATTGTGGCTGACAAGGGGTCACCTGGAGAGAAAGGCGAGCTCTTTGTCTCACTTTTTGTTCCTTCTTCTGTTGTTTTGTTTTTCAAGACAGGGTTTTACTGTGTAGCCCAGGCTCATTCTGTAGACCAGGCTAGGCTCGAATTCATAGAGATCTACCTGCCTCTGCCTTCCAAATGCTGGAATTAAAGGTGTGTGCCACCACCATCCCCCAGCTGAAACCTCAATACTTTGATTGTAATAAAACTCATGTTACATGACCTCAACTGGTCCAGTTACGTCAGGTGGTCCAGGAGTATTAAGTCTTGCTTCCAACCATCCCCAGCACTGGCCATCTTTGCAAATGGATGCTCTGTCCTCATTAGGTCCTAGTCCCCATCCCCTGTAGTCATTCTATCCTGTTCCATGAATTCAGTGTCTCTGGGTGCCAATCAGCATTTTAACAGATGTAGGTAGGACCTCTGGCAGACTGGAATACCCAGAGAGAATTGAATATTGTCTCTTTACATTCCTGCAGAGCTGTAATCTCTGACCTGGGGCCCTGAGAACCAGAGGTGCTTATAGAAGCACCCGCTGTGGCTTGTATTTGCTCTGGGCAACATTGTGGAGTGAAACCCTAGGCTTCTGTGTGCTGGACAGGCACTCTGCATGGAAACTACCATGCAGAGCCCCAGCCCTCTGTTTTCTTGTTACTAAGAGACCTGGTCTCACTAAGTCCCCAGGCTAGCCTTCAAGTTGTAGTAACCCCCCTGCCTCGGCTTCCTGAGTGCTGAGATTATAGCCCTACTACTAGGCCTGACTCAATTGCATGCTGATTAGTACTGTACCGCTGTACCTGCCTAGGGTCAGATCTGCACCCTGTGGTTTGAACATTAGTTCCTGCGTGTAACGCACGTGACATGGATCTGAGATGGACAGAGTAGGTAGCTGCCACACATCTGTCTTCATGTGGTTTGACAGCTGTTTGGCCTGCCACACACTCTGGGGTGGTTGTTATTGTTGTTGTTTTTCTTGTTTTGTTTTTAGTTCTCTGAGTCTTTAGGTTTTAAAATTTCTAGATGGGGAAGGCAGAGCTCTGAGAAGGACTTTCTAGCAATTGGCCTCATTCCAGTGACTCAGGTGGTCAAGGCAGAAGGACCACAGGTTCAGGGCTAGCCTGGACTACAGAGTGAGTGCAAGGATAACCTGTGCAACTTAGTGAGACTGTGTCCCAAAGTTAAAGTCAAAGAACTCCTTAAATGGATTTTTCTTATTATCTGAGGTGGTAAGAGAATTTCTCTTTTTAAAGTGATTTCATTGCTGTTTTGTTTTGAGCTCTGGCAAAGGGAACCTTGGGCAAACATCACGATGGTGGGAAGAGCAAAGAGACAATATTCAGAAGTGGTATGTGGGTGCTGTTGGTGGTTTGGTCTCCTGTTGTGTGAGGTGATGCTTCACCAGGGCTGTTCGAAGACCTGGGCCTTATCCTGGGTGTGGAGGGACTGGTGCTGGCTGGCTCTCACCTGAACAACCTCTCTTCTTCGTCCCCACTCTAGGATTGCTCCATGGGCCGGAGACCTCACTCTTTCTTCACCGCATCCTCCGTGGGGCCTCACCCCTGCTCGTTCCCTGGTGGTGGCACTGTTCCCAGGGTCCTGTCCCCAAGGCCAGGAAGCAGCTGCCTGGCTGCTGGGGAGTGAAGGCCTAGGCTCAGAGCCATGACTGGGCGGAGGTATGAGGATGAGAAAGGTCTTTGGCCAGCTAAGGAGCTCATGGATCCCGTCATAATGATAATGCCACCAGCATTTATGGTGGCCTTTGATACCCATGACCCATAGATGAAAAATGTCCAGCCCTTTCTGAAGAGGTCCCAGGTCCGTCAGGCCAAGTTGGGACATAGAGACACATCCTTGCCCACTCTGGGAGCCTGCAGTAGGAGCCTGGCAAGTTATCCCAGGGCGCTTCACTTTCTCACCAGGCTCATCCCAGTCTAGATGCCGGACTCTAGAGGCCCACCATGGAACAAGACTCAGCTAATGGGAGGCCAGGGCAAGGGACCTCTGGCCTCCGCCTCCTGGCTACACCCCAGCCCCGTGAGAAGGCCCCAAAGGCTCTCTCCTGTGTTCTCCTAGCCTCGCCCTGACTCATTCACTGCCTTGTCTCCCTTCTTTCCCACTCCTTCCCTCCCCACTTTCTCGCTCTCCCCTCTCATTCTTCCTCTCCTTTCTTTTCTAGTCCATCAGTGTCCCAGGGGAGTGTGGCCTTGTCTGTGGCCCATCGGTTACAGGGTCTGTGTCTCTTAGGAGGCTTCCATGGAGGCCCCTGAGCCCTGAGTTCTCACCTAGCTGAGGGTCTCACTGTCTGTACCTGACTGTCCTCTACCGTATTCTGATGGCCCTGGGTGGAGGCCCCAAGCCCAGCTCTTGCTTGGGTATTCTACACACAGGAGTCCAGAGGCCCCCAAAGGGCAGCTGTGCATTGTTATGGGCATGGTCCCAGGCTGTGGCAGGAGCTGTGGCAGGAGCTGTCACAGGAGTCCAGACTGAGGACTGGCAGGTAGCCTTAGGATGAGGTGACCCAAGTGTCTTTATGGGTAGATGCCACACTCTCTTGCTACAGGCCCCAGCCCTGTGGACAGCTGGTGGGCTTCTGAGCCACCATCACAGGCTCTTAGTTAAGGGGCACAGGGAAGAAAGAGTAGAGGGGCCTAGGGTCTCCCTACTTTGTGGACAAAGCATCCTGGGTCTTAGGGTCAGAAATGCTCTCATCATCATTATCATCATCATCATCATCATTATATTATTATTATTATTATCATTATTATTATTATTATTAATCATTCCATTTGTTTACATCTCAAATTATATCCCACTTTCCAGCTATCCCCCTCCACCAACCCCTCCATCCCATGATATCCCACTTCCCAGTTACCCCATCCCACATCTGGTGTCCCCCTCCCTTTTGCCCATATGAGAGTGCTCCCTCATGCATCCACACTCTCCAGCCCCACAGAACCAGAATGAGGTTCAGACCAAGTGAGCTGGAGGCGGGGCATGTGCCTTGAGATCCTGAGTTCATCACCAGCACCCCAAAACAGACCCAAAGCAAACAGCATCAGTTATATGTCCGCAGAGCTGGGCAGCACCCACCATTGGTGGGCACCCCATGTGCTTCCTGGCGCTAGACTTCCTGTGTGGGCGAGTCAGGTGCTGCAAGTCTTATGCCTGGTGTCTTCTACCCATTGTGAGTGCAGCTCCCTCCCCGCTAAGGTACTGATAGACAGCCAGCCAGCCCCTGACGAGTCTGTGATTGCATTTGGGTACCCCCTACCCCTCTCTCCTTCCTGGAGGTAGGCTTACTGCATCATAGGCCACATCTGTGGACGTTCCCCAGGATGGGTCAGGCTGCCATGGAGAGATGATGCTTGCTTCTTTGTAGCCTTACCTGCATGGCACCAGCGTATGTTGCTCTTAGATTTCTGGTCTCTACATCCTGGGATGTCAAGTGGCCTCTCTGGTTAAGGACCTGGCTGCCAGCTCCACCCTTGAGGACAGGCCATGTGTTATCCTTTAAGGAGCTGTAGTGAGCCCTAGCTTCCTCTAGTGTTCCCAGTCAGCAGGCTGAGCGTGTAGTAGGTGAAGTTCATGTGGCTTCAGCTCTCCAGTGATGCTGATCAGTCTTGCCTGAGGCCATACCTATCCAGCCACAGCCAGCCGCAGCCAGCCGCAGCCAACCATAGCCAGCCATAGCCAGCCTGTGATATGTGGTTGTTCCTATAGAGCATCAGGTGAGGCCTGTGATGGGAAACCCCTTAGATCTACAGTTTTATAGTCCAGGCAGTTGAAGCCCCCAGCAAGAACGCTCTGGGAGATACCCCTGGGCCCCTTAGAACATTCTGGAAAGATGGCTTACTTGATCATAAAACCTGCTTACTGGGCATGCACCTGTGTCTCTTACAGCACTTTCTCCTGGGCACAGTACTTCTCTGAAGCCTGGGAGATACTGTTGTTGTCTTCTCCCCTCTGTCTTGAGAGGCTGATTTTGGTCTGCACCGCAGGAGTAAGCATGCTGTGCAAGGCCAGCCACCCTCCTCCTGTCTTCTTTCCTCTTTGGTATCCCACCAGGCCCCAACTGCTTTGGGGAGCTCCAGGGGCTGGAATTAAGACTGGGAGACATAGCAGGAACCTTAGGACCATTCTCTAGTGGCGTAATCATCTCAACCAATTGATCCTTAGTTTAACAAGTCCTTATCCAGTGGAAACAGCGGCCGGGCAAAGGCAAGCTAGTCATCCCTCCCAGCAAGCCTCCAGAGGGACAAGTAGATATGAGAGATAAGATCTCACACACACTGGATACATACAGTCTGCCACCTGGGCATGTGCTTGGAAGGAGGGCGAGGGAGCGCTGGGGACATAGCAAAAGGTCTCTAGTATCTTGATATCCCTGCAGGAGGGACCATCAACCCCAGGGATGAAGAATGACAAAGGAGTGAGCAGGTAAAGGAGTGGGGAGGGAGGGACAGCCTAGATGGGGGGAGACAGTGCGTTCAAAGGTCCTGAGGCAGCCAAAGATGTAGTAATGGAGACCTAGAGAGAAGAACACAGGCTGGGGGTACCATGACAGTTCCCACTGGGGCTTTTGTAGCTGTTCTCATTTCCTGAGATGCCTGTGGCTTGGGAGGTGGGCCAGACTTAGACCACATGGGTAGAAGGAGACTTCCTGCCTTCACTGAGTGGGGCCTCATCAAGCCTGGCATCCTTCTCCGGGTTCCCAGCTCATCTTAGTTGCAGTTGGGGGCCTGGGTAAGGGTCAGGATGCTGATACGAGCTCCGCTTCCTTTGGGCATGAGCCTGGAGAGGAGGCTGTCACCTCTCCTGCCTTTCTCTCACCAGCTTCGCCTGTTACTCAGACTTCTGGCTCCTCCTTGAGAAAGGACAAGCTTCAGGCTGCCAAGTCAGGCATTGCCCCTCCTGAGTCTGCCAGTGCCCCTCCAGAGTAGGCAGAGCTCAAGTTCCCAGCCCCAGTGGGCCTCTGAGCCAAGAGCACACACTGTTTACAGCCCGAGGCAAGTGTTCTTGGCAGCAGTGTGACGGGCTGGCCTCACTGTGACATGTTTACTGTCCAGGCTCCTGGAAGGCTCTGAAGGGTCTCAAAGATGGAGATAGGCGGGTGATCTCCCCTGGGAGAGGCAGAAGATGGGGCTCCCCATGGCGCTGTTTCCACAGGGACTCTCTTCTGCTCCTCTCTGCCAGAAGGGCTGGTATTCCTGGGGAGGAGGGGGTGTACATCAGGAGTTGGAAGCATGAGTTCTTTGGGCCCATGGGCCTATGGCACTCAGCCCTATTGCCCTGTCTGTCACTCAGTCCTGTGGCAACACTGCTGAGGCCAGTGTTTGAAGGTGTGGCCTTGTTGGAGTGGGTGTGGCCTTGTTGGAGTGGGTGTGGCGCTGTGGGCGTGGGCTTAAAGACCCTTACCCTAGCTTCTTGGAAGTCAGTCTTCCATTAGCCGCCTTTAGATGAAGATGCAGAATTCTCAGCTCCTCCTGCACCATGCCTGCCTGGATGCTGCCCTGGTCTCCCCTTGATGATAATGGACTGAACCTTTGAACCTGTAAGCCAACCCTAATTAAATGTTGTCCTTTATAAGAGTTGCTCTGAGCTGAGCGGTGGTGGCACACACCTTTAATCCCAGCACTTGGGAGGCAGAGGCAGGCGAATTTCTGAGTTCGAGGCCAGCCTGGTCTACAGAGTGAGTTCCAGGACAATTAGGGCTACACAGAGAAACCCTGTCTCGAAAAACCAAAAAAAAAAAAAAAAAAAAAAAAAAAAAAAAAAAAAAAAAAAAAAAAAAAAAAGAGTTGCTTTGGTCATGGTGTCTGTTCACAGCAATAAAACCCAAACTAAGATAGCTGGGTACCTGCTGCCTGTGAGGATAGTGGCATAGTCAGATGCATTTGGCCTGACAGTCTGGCTAAGACTGTGTTCCTGTTTTCCCAGATCTAGCCTTGAAACATGTACTTACAGAATCTCATTCCTGCTATGTGTCTTCTTGTAAGTGGATGGACAGAGGACCCCCCTACACACATACACACCCACCAGGATCTAGATCAAACCCAGGCCTGCTCAGTCAGAGCGGCCAGCTCTGTACAGTCCTGTTCTCTGCTCTGTCTGTAGAATAAGCAGAACACACCTGTCTTGCTGCTCTCTCCAGACTGTTCTCTTGGCTGTTTGGTTGCTTACCAGAGTCACCACGTGCTGTGCCATGTGCGTCTGTGGTGGGAAGCCCGTGGAGGATGGCTAGATCTGAGGCATCGCCCATAGACACCTGGGTCAGGTCCAGCTATGAAGGGCACTGGGCTATGGTATCACTGAAGAGCAGTTGGGCTGGGCTTCCTGACCTGGTTCTTGTCTGGGGCCTTACTCATGGAGCTACAGAATGGGTTAATGAATGCCAAGGGGAGCTCATTGTGGCTGGTGTCCAGGCCATGGCTGTCATACAGCAGGCGCAGCGTTGGAAGGGGAACCTGATGGCTCGCACTTGTCCTTGTGTCTGGTTCTCCAAATCCTTGATGGCTGGCCCGGTTCGCATCTCAGTGGTCCTTCCATTCTGCCCTAAGTCTTCTACATGGGACAGGGCCATGCCATATGCCTGGCCCTTGCTCTCCCACAGTCCTGGCCAGTTTGTCACCTTGAGGTCCTCAAGACTGCCAGGCACTGTGTCTCCTGGTGTCACCATGCCTACCCTGGGAGCGGAGTGGTATCTCACTTGTTACCAGGACCCTTGGACTACACAGACCCTTTGAATGTAGCATACACAACTCTACTCTCCTGTTACCTTCTCTGTGGCTCCTCCGTGTCCTTGTCTCCACCCCCATATTCCTTTTTAAATGATCTGTATGGGTCACAGTCTTGGGAACCTCTGTTCTGTTTCCTTCATCTTTTAATCTCTATGACCTTTTCAATATTAATTTATGTTATATTTTGTTTGTTTTAGGGGGGTGTATAGAGGTCAGATGCAGCCTGTGGGGGTCGCTTCCCCTTCACCCTAGGGGTCCTAGGGATCAAACTCAAGTTGTCGGACCTTTATCTGTTGAGCCATCTCTTCAATTTCCAGTCCTTTAAAGTATGGAAATATTCTCTCAGTAGGGACTGGGGTAGGGAGTGTATTCCCTCTGTAGGACTCAGGTCCAAAATCACTGAACATTAGCTGCAGGGAGCCTGGAAGGCAACAGACCAACACACTAACACACACACATGCACACACACACACACACACACACACATACACACACACACAGAGCTTTGAACTATGTGTCATTCCCATAGTCCCATTTTGCAGATGAATAAACCAAGGGACAGGGTGGTCACAGGTGATCAGGGAAGTCCTGAGATCTTGAACCTAGGTCGTAGGGTTATTGCTCTTTAGCTATAGGGACACTGCTTCAGCACCGCTCCAATGGCCACCATGTGGGAGAGACTTTGGAGTCAGCGCTGGCATGTGTGTGACTCTACCCTCTGCCTCTTTCTTCTCTCCACCACCTTCTGTTCCAAATTAGACCCGAGCCTTCTGCAATGCTGTGGAGTTCCAGAAATGGCTTTAGCAGAGCCTGGAGCACCTGGCTGGCCCACATGTCATGAAAGGCAGGGCATGTCCCCACAGCTGCTCGGCTCACCTACTGTAACCCTAGACCTGAGGCTTAGCCTCTGTGTGTGATCTCCAGGTCGGGAGACAAAGGCCCAGGCAGCCAGCTTGATGGGCTGTGCTGGTGATGGGAGCTGCTAAGTCTCGGGGTCTGCTATGAGAACCTGGAACACCACTGATTGGGCACTAGGCCCAGAAAATGACCAAGAGGTGTCCCCAAGCTGTGACCACAGAGGCTGGTGCCAAACTGCCAGCCTCAAGGCTACAGCAGAACAGGACTATGAGATGAGTGAGTACCTTTTATTTGGTTTCTCTAGAGGGACAGCCAGTGTGAAATTATAGGAGGGATTTACTGGTTGGCTTACGTCACAGCGTCTGGAAACCTGGATGCCTGAGAACAAGAAGGGCCCATGATATAACCGCAGCCTGGGACTTCAGGCTAGAAGGTCCCTGGAGAATCACCCGTGTGAGCTTGTAGGCCAAAGAAGTGGGAGCCTGATGTCTGTGGCTGATGGGAACCGGAGAGGAATCACCCAGCCTCTTGTTTTGGCTGAACCCCGAGCAAGCTGTGTAGTCTTGGATAGGTGGCTTTGCTATTCTTTTTGGGCCCACCATAGGCTTTCCTAGTTTTGGTTTGTGAGCTCTAGAAGCATTTATTGAGCACTGTTGTGTATCCTGGGCTCCGTATTCCAGTCACTCTGCTAGCAAGGAGTGATTTGGGACTGGAAGGTCTCAAGGCCACAGGGGCCAAAGGCTTCTCTGTGTGTCCTCAGTTTCAGTCATATAGCTTCTGTCTGGTGGATGACACCCACAATGGATGGAGTTGTGACCTCCAAGTTGGAATGTGATGTTCTTTTTTTTTTTAAGATTTATTTATTTATTGTATGTATATGAGTATACACTGTAGCTGTACTGATGGCTGTGAGCCTTCATCTGGTTGTTGGGAGTTGAAATCAGGACCTCTGCTCGCTCCGGTCAATCCCACTCAATCCTGCTCACTCGGTCGGCACCGCTTACTCAGGCCCAGAGATTTATTTATTATGAATAAGTACACCGTAGCTGTCTTCAGATGCACCAGAAGAGGGCTTCAGATCTCATTACGGGTGGTTGTGAGCTACCATGTGGTTGCTGGGATTTGAACTCAGGACCTTCGGAAGAGCAGTCAGTGCTCTTACCCGCTGAGCCATCTCACCAGCCCGGCATGTGATGTTCTACCCTTGTGCTCCAGGGTGTGGCTGTGACGAGCAGGCCTTAAGGTGAGTGATCAAAACAGCCATGTGGTTGGCCTACTCCATGCTTACCAGGTCTTTACTGGATGCCATGGCACAGTATGTAAGGAAAAGAGGCTTGGGGGTCAGCCATCAGCAATGACACAAGCTGTAAGCTGAGGAGGAAGACCTATCAGGTACCCATGCCCGGACATGAAGTCTGAAGAAATGGCCATCTATAGCGCCTGGCGTGGGAGCAGCGTCCCACAGACTTGTATGAGGGGTGATAAGGATCATCCGATTCTCACCGTATGGTTGGTCATGTGGCCCATTATTCTGAATGCCCACACAGAGGATGTGGCTGTGCCCGCCAGTGACATTTGCCGGGTACCTTTACAGCGTTGTTACTATCCCTGACTGTGACCGAGGGCTTACCCTTAAACCACCAGGATGTGCTTTCCTCTGCTATGTGCTCACACCCTGTGTGTGGAGGAGCCTACAGTCCTGGAGAGCCCTGACTCAAAGCCTCAAGTAGGTTCTCACTGGGGCAGAGAGCTTGGGGCACCGCCTGGACAGGCAGAGTCCTTGGTAGCTTGCCTTACAGGCCTGGGATGGCTGGGCTGTGTTACACGTGTTTGTGGTCCTTGTTCATAGGCCCTGCGGGGTCTCCCTTGTGTCTCTCTGTGGCCTGCATGTGTCCGAATAGGCCAGATGCACAGTATGGGATGGACAGACAGACAGAGGTAGGAGCCTGATGGAATAGCAGTGGATAGGGAGAGGCAGCCCCGAGTAAGACCAGTCCTCCCTGCTCACCCCTCCTCTTTTTCTGCCTCCTCTCTCTTTCTCCCATCCCCTTCCTTCCCCTCTCCTCTCTCTTCCCTCCCCTCCCTCCCCTTCTCTTTCCTCTCCTCCCCCCTTTTCTCTCTCCTCATCTCCCTTCCTTCGCTCTCCCCTGTCCCCTTTTCCCTCCTCCCTTCCCCTCCACGTTCTCCTCTCCTTTCCACCCTTCCCTCATGAGAAGTGGATAGGTAGAGGCCTAGGCCACAGAGGAAAATGCCACAGAGGAGAGAGCCAGCTACTGCAGGAGTCCGTGCCAGTGCAGAAACCACAATGGCCCCGCTGCAGGCAAGCAGTCCACCGGCATGGGTCGCTCAGCAAGCTGGTTGGTTATTATTTCAGTTCTGTGGTCCCAGGGGTCAGGTCTCTGCCCCTCAGCTCTGAAACACCATGTCCTCGGTCAAGACATTCGGCTGTTCCACGCCTCATGGATGTCAACTGTAAAATGTTTACAAAATGGTCTCCACCCTGCAGGGTTACAGGAGGGCCGGTCAGACACAAAGAATGACTGTTTTGTTTTTTTTTTTATTCACATAACAAACACCTGTTCCTTGTCGCACTCTGTCCCTGGCCTCCTGGAGCAGGCATTCCCATGGCTGTTACTGTTGAGCGTTCATGCTGAGTTGGCTCAGGAAAGCTAGCTGGACCCCCTCCATTCCTCCCTCTATCCTTGTGCCTGCCCCGCCCCTCCCTCTGCATCCCTCACCCCACCCACCCTACACCCCCACCCCGCCTCCAGTCACCAATCCTGTCATTTCTGTTGGAGAATAAGAGCCTGCTGCTGCTGCTGCTGCTGGCTTTGACTCAGACATGGGGCTCAGCGCCTTGGTCACTGGGGTTTGGCCTGCTAGAGTCTCCTGGTATAGGGTTGCCGGACGGGGGGGGGGGGGGTGTATGGGTGGGGGGGAATCTTGCCTGGAGACCAGAGATACACAGGAAGTCAGCTTGTGTGCCTGAGAGTCAGCCAGTAGCTGGAGACAGCACCACAGACCCTGGTCCCTGGAAGTGCCTGCTTGTCCTCAGCGGCCACCTAGATAGACACTCAGAGCCCCAGCTCTTCTTGTTCTTACAGCCCCCAACCCTACAAGGGCTCTGCTCTGATGAAGTTGGAAGTTAGAACGTTGTTCATTAGATGGTCACCAACTACAAACTAATTAGTCCCCTGCAGATTAGACACATGACCCCCTGCAACCTCCCCTGCAACCCCAGAAGAGGTTTCTTTTCTTCTTCTCATGGCAGGAATGAGAAACTGAGGCACAGAGAGGTAACACTTCCTTTCTGTGGGCACACAGCTCTGACCAAGCTGTGGCTCCTAGATCCTGTGAAGAGCTAACACCTGGAAACCCTAGCCTGTCTGGGAAGCCTCCAGCCTTCTGGGGAGTGTCCCTGTTTCCCACCTGTTTGCTCTCCATTTCCCTCGCTGTGTGAAGGCTTTGGGAGTTGAGAAAGCAGCTCATGTTGAAGGGAAGAGGAGTTTGATAGGAACACAGAGGTGACAATGTGGCCCCACTGCAGGGTCCTGCGTGACCCCTGTTTGGTCCTGGGGTCATTGCAATAGCTGATAGGACTCTTCTCTGCCCCTTAGTGTTCCCAAACAGAAGGTATAAAGGGCTCTGAAGCTTGTCATCTCTATTAGCACTTGACTAATCTATCTTTAGTTAGTGGGACGAGGGTGGAAGTAGGGACTCAGCATCCTTTCATCTCTAGGTCACCATTGGGCCTGAAGAGCTCAAAGCTGATTGGTGCCAATGAGAAACTCTTAGTCTGAAGTCTCATCTCTCAGTTGGTGGTCCTGGATTATCCTGGGAGATCCTTGATGCTCGGCACCCCAGTTCTATGAGTCTGACCGAGGTCCCAGGTCTGGGATGAGTATATCTTGCCCACAGCACATGTACCCATAGGAGGGAAGGTACTGGCCACCCCTGTGAACTCAGCCTCCACACCTGCCCTGTGTGCATATCAGGGATCTATGAAAGATTGGGACTGCTTTGTGCTCGAGTGTCTCTCCACCAGGACCCTGTGCAGGCACCGAGACAAGCCTGCTGGAGCGGAGCGGAACGGTGCACAGAAACCTTGCCTGGCTTATTGGTGGGAGTCAGGTTCATTTTAACATCATGGATCCTTCAGCATCGGGGTGACCCTGGGCATACCTCTCCAAAGGCATCTCAGGGCTTTTTCTGTGTTTGTCACTTCCATGGCCACTGCAAACTCTGAGTGAGAGGCATGGAGAGGCTGGTGAGGAATACAGATTCGTGGGAGGGGGAGGCATACACAGGCCCCCAAATCCCTGAGACTCCTCTGAATGGCTAGTATAGGAGTCTTTCTTCCCCAGAGTTTCCACCATGAATCCCAGGCTTCGGGACTGGAGTACAGAGGTTACACCCAGCTGTGTATCCCAGGTGGCCCACACAGGTGCTCCCTCTTAGGACCCACATTGTTCCTGTGTTGATGCTCCAGTTTTGTGGGCTCCCGTGGGAAGCAAGGACTCCTCCTACAAGCTCAGGTTTGTAGTAACCTGCAGAGTGTCAGGCTCTGCTCACGGACACACAGCCATCTGGGGAAGGCCCTGGAACCACTTTTTCTGTTCAGTGCTCTGCCCTTCTGGGTCCCCTCCAGCTTCCTGCCCCATCATGGCTAGTGTGCCTTTTGTACACATCACAACTTTCAGCTCCTGGTAGACACCCTCTGCATGTCTTTATAACAATCAACCAGCCAGCAAAACTCTCTGTATTCTATGTATTCTGAAGTCCTCTGAAGACTTTAAAAAAAAAAAAATCAATACAAGAGGCTGGAGAAGCAGCTCAGGCTGGTGTGTATGAAGCCCTGGTTCCACCCTCAGCACCCCAGAAGCCGGAGGATCGGAAGTTCAAGGTCACCCTTGGCCACATTAACAAGTTCAAATCCAGCCTGGGCTAGATGTGACCGTATCTTTAAAAGAAAAAAAAAAAAAATTGAAGCTTTGGATGAGTTGAAAATAACTTGGGTAGATTGGGACTCGCATGGACTCACAGCATCAGATTTGCTGTCCTTGACCACCTTCAGCCACCTTTGAGCACCTTACTCTTATTCTGGACCCCTCTGGCGCTGGCATGCACAAGCTCATTGCCCCTGCTCCCATCTCTACTGACTCCACGTCTCCTAACAGTTTATGGCCCCTGAGTACCCTTGCCATGTTTGCTCACCGGACCCCTCTCCTGTGGCTGTTTCTTTCCCTCTGGCATTTTATACCTGGGTTCATGAGCAGTGTCCATGCTTGTACCCATTTTACAGATGACTTGCCCAAGGCTCAGAGCTGCATTTTTCAGTTTCTGTCCTGGTTTCTTGACCCCATGGGTAACATGAACTTTTGGGGAGGGGCAGGCATCAGTATTTTCCAAGATGACCCAGCCTGGGGGAGGAGCTACATTAAGATATTTCAGGTGTATCCTGTACTGTTTTGTCCCCAACCCAGCAGGCTGCAGCTGTCCCACCTGGTGTCCTGTGTGATCACAGCTGACGTGGACTGCTCCTGGCTGAACCCTCCAAGTATCCTGTGTCCACCAAACTCTCTGGGGCAGGAGGGGAATCCCCTGCCATCTCTACCAACCAGAAGCCACAGTGGCAGAGCCCGCTCTGCTCCCCTCAGCAGTGGGTGGTTGTAAAAATAGTGCTGGGTTTCGGTCGGAGCCACGGGGCTGGCGGGGGGTCGGTGTCCCCTCCTGGAGGAATCACCCGCCACATGTTGCCAGGAGCCTTGGCTGGGAGAGGCAAGCGCAGCTCCAGGCCGGCGAGCGGCGGCCGCGCAGATGGAAACCCGATCAGCGCGGCGCACAGACTGTTTGATTTATTTTAAAATCAAGCAGATGGCTGTGGTGGGGTTTGTTTAAGTTCAGCTCAGAACCGGGCCCTCCGCCAGCAGCCTCAGGCAGCTGGGCCAAAAATTTTTCAATGACTTTGGTCGGCAACCCACCTCTTCCCTCCCTGTATGAACTTCAGCCCTGCCACACACAGGGAGGCCTTCGAGGGCCTTCTTCAGGGTTGGCCCCTTTGTCTCTGTCTTGCTGGGTCTGTCTCCCCCACTTCCCCACACTCCCCACCACCCCATGCTCACTAACCTCAACTCTCTGCCCCTCCTGGTGTGAGTCTGGGTATCTGTCTCCGTATCCCCCCACTGCTTCCTCCCCACCCCTCCCTGTCTCAGGAACTTTCCAGAATCATCCTCCTGTTCCCCACTTTCTCCAGCTTCCTCACACCCTGCCCCCACCCTCCTGCTCCCTCAGAAGCCCCTCCCCCCACCCAGCAAGGCTCATGGGAGAACAGCCAAGCCTTTGTGGCATTTGGGCCTGTCCCCTCTCTGAGACGCCTGTGGCTGGGAGAACCAGGCCCCCAGCTATAAAATCCTGGAGCCAGCCTCTGGGTCAAGTGGCCTGGCCCGCCCAAAGGCAGGGAGGCCAGGGAAGTGGCCTTCTGGTCACAGGTCACCCTCTGCAGCTGTCCTCTTTGGCTGGGGGCGGGGTGGCCTGTGTTGTGGGAGGAACCCACTGTGCAGCTGGCTCATTGGGGAGGTCAGCTGCTCCAGAAAGACACACACATACACACACATACACACTCACATACACACACACTCACATACATACACACTCACACACACACACACACGCACTCACATACACACACACTGACATACACATTCACATACACACACATACACATTCACATACACACATACACACTCACATGCACACTCACATGCACATTCACATACACATACACACTCACATACACATACACACTCACATACACACACATACATACACACTCACATACACATACTCATTCACATACACACACATACATACACTCACATACACACACACTCACAGACATACACACTCACACACACACACACACACGCACTCACATACACACACACTGACATACACATTCACATGCACACACACATACACATTCACATACACACATACACACTCACATGCACACACACTCACATACACACTCACATACACTCACATACACACATACTCACACACTCACATACACATACATACACACTCACATGCACATACTCATTCACATACACACACACATACATACACTCACATACACATACTCATTCACATACATACACACATACACACTCACACATACATATACACACCAGACCTGCTTACTCACACCTCCACTATACACTCACACATACCAACATGCATGCACATACACCTCTCACATGTAAAGTTAGGGATTTATAGCTCACACAGAGACATGCATCTCATACACATACAACTTGAACATGCTAAGCCATGACATACTCTTTCCCAGGATGAGCATGGTGATAGGTTCCCAAGTCCAGGGCCTTCCTTTTGCCTAGCTCAGCTCTCATACCCAAGCACCTCCAGTCCAAGGAGGCCAACCTTGGTTTGCCTTGCTGTCTCTTTTGCCAAGGTCCCTAAGTAAGATAACGCTGTCAATGGCAGCTATCTCTTTACCCCAGCTCCCCAGGCAAGGTGGGATACTACATGGAATTCCCCCAGCACAGCCTCTACCTGGGCAAGAGGCCAGAGTCCCATCAGGCCCTTTTGGAGCTGGTATCTTTCTGCCTCTGGGTGGAGAGGCTGGAAGCAGAGTTTCCAACTCAGCCACTTTCCCACAGCTTTATCGTCAAGCTGGGCCAGCCTGGGGAGGGTGGGAGAGCCTCCACCCTGTGACCACCCTGGCTCATAGCTGCTCACTTTCTACAGAGGTCTGGGCTGAGCAAGCCTCTTGCTTGAGAAAAAAAAAAAAGGTAACCACATTTCTTGTCCCTGCTCTTAGGTCACCTCATAATGACAGGGGAGAACCCCTGGTGCCATGGCCTCTTTGTTCTCTGGCTTCCAAGTGACAGCATTCTCATGCTCTTGGGGCAATACACTGCCCCTTACTACATGGCCCCTGCTCTGCTCCAGGGCCTCAGGGATACATCAGTGTAAGAAGCGTGGTGCCCTGACGGATATTTGGAGACCCTGGGCTGAGTGCAGCCAGGAGGAAGAATTCCCCCCACCCCAGGCCTCCCAAGCAGTCCCGATGGTTTCACAGCCTCTGACGATTCCCATGAGAAGCCTGCCAGGATGCTTATGTCTGATTCCCACCCGACAGCCATACCGGCATCTGCTGGGGCTCAGTTTGGAAACTGCAAGCGGTTTCTGTGCCTTGACGTGAGTGAGACCTGAGAAGCAGGAAACACGGCCCAATTAAACGTGTGTCCCTCGAGGGTCCAACTCCCTGAGTTGGGACTTGCTTGCTTGTTTATTTCCCTTCTCACTATCCACCCCCCACCGTTTGCCTGGTGGTCCCTGGAGCCTCCTGGGCCACAGGTCCCCACAGAGTGCCATACATTTACCACGTGGCCCCTCCTCCTCACTGCTTGGTCCCTGAGGGCAGAATTGAGTGTGTGTGTGTATGTGTCTGTGTGTGCTCGAGTGTGTGCGTGTATGCGAGCATGCATGCATTCATGTGTATGTGTATGAGAGTGTGTGAGTGTGTATATGATTGTGTGCTTGAGTGTATGCATGCATGTGCATGTGTGTGTGTATATGTGTGAATGTGTGTATGTATGTGCATGCGTGAGTATGTGTATGTGTGTGTGCATGTGTGCAAGCATGCATGCATGCATGTGTAGATGTATGAGTGTGAATGTGTATGTGTGTGTGCTTGAGCGTATGCGTGCTTGTGTATGTGTGTGAGTGTGTGTGTGTATGTATGTGTGTGTATGTGTCTGTGTGTGCTCGAGTGTGTGTATGTGTGCGAGCATGCATGCATTCATGTATATGTGTATGAGAGTGTGTGTGTATGTGTGTGTGCTTGAGCGTATGCGTGTATGTGTGTGTATGTATATGTGTTAATGTATGTATATGTATGTGTGCATGCATATGTGTGTATGTGTGTGTGTATATGTATGTGTGCACGTGTGTGCAAGCATGCATGCATGTGTATGTGTATGAGAGTGTCTGAATGTGTATGTGTGTGTGCTTGAGTGTATGCATGTGTGTGAATGTGTGTGTATGTATGTTTGTGTGCATGTGTATATGAGAATGTGTGAGTATGCATGTGTGTACTTTCAATTTTCAGGAGCTTTTGCTAGTCTTTGCTTACTTTCTCCTGGTTATTGTGCCAAAAGCAGTTCTTGCCTCAGAGTATGGTGGGCAGCAGCCACATGCTGCCATCTCAGAAAAGGCAGGCCAGCACCTCTGTCACCATGTGACCCCTGGACTCTAGCCCTTGGATGGTACCAAATGGAGCCATCCCTACCTTTAAAGACACTTACTGCTTTTTTTTTTTTTTTTTTTTTTAATTACACTTAACAATGCTAGAGATTGAACCCAGGGCCCTGTGTGTGCTAGGCAAACCCTGCACAATTCAGTTACATCCCAGCCCTGGGTTTTTGAGACAAGGCCTCACTGTGTAGCCCAGGCTGGAATGTGCCCTGGCCTCCTGAGAGCCAGGCTTATGAGCATGTGCCACCACATTCAGCTTCCGCTAGATTCTCTTGTAGCCTGGGCTGTCCTGAACTTCTACTTCTTCTGCTTCAATCTGTTGAGCGTTGGGTGTGGTAGGCACCACCACACTCAAGTTTATACAGTACAGGGCTTCACATGTGTCAGGCAAGCTCTCCGCCCACTGAGCTTCAGCGTCAGTCCTCAGACCCTGGTTGGAGTTGTTGTAAAACCAACAGGGCATATTGCCTATCTAGCGGCATTTCACAGCACACTCCACACGGCACGCAGGTTCCCTCTTCACTATTGCATGTTCTCACACCTCAAAAGGATGTCCTTTGCCCACTGCCATCCCGTTTCCCAGGATATTTGGGACAGATGCACTTTCTCCCTAGCCAGTGTGGCATATGGCATGTCTCTGAGGCCTTGGAGAAGGAAGTACTGTGGGGTTCCTGGGGGAGGGCCACGTTCCAGATGCTGGGAATGACTGAGGAGGGACATGGTGGGTGTGGAGGAGTTGGGAAGGCAGAAGAGGAAGTGGGGAGCACACAGGAGGGTTCCGGGAGCCAGACTCATTTAAGCACCCGCGGTCTGCTTGGCAGCTAAGCGCTTTTTCTATTTGGGCTCTGCTCGAGGCTCCGCGTGTTGGCTGCGTGTACTCCCGTTGAGAGCTCACAACTTCACTTGGTTAGTTTGCGCCCGCCCAGCTCCCTGGTTTCCTGTATGCTGAGCTTGGAGCAGGATCTAGAGCTGCGCGTTCTCTTCATTCACACCGAAGAGGGTCGCTGAGCACCTACTGTTTGCTGGGTGCTGTTCTGGGGGAGCCCTCTGCTAGAATGATGCCTGGTGGATTCCTCTCCTTGCCAGCCATGCTGATCCTGTGGCTAAGACAGGGATCCTGCCCTTTAGGATGCATTCACCGCGTCTACTGCTGTATGACAGATATCCCTGTTTGGATAGTAGATGCTGGTCTTCTCAGGTTCTCTGGGGTGGTGCTTGAGAGTCAAGGAGGCCCTGCTGAGGTTCTCTGAGGTTGTGTCAGCCAGGCTGGGTCGCTAGTTGTTGGTCCCACATGGCTGGCAGTAGGAAAACCCCTTATCTTGTCGCGGGGTCTCCTGTGGGGCTTTGAAGGGGCTCCTCTCTGGCAGCGGCTTCCTGGTGCTATTGAGACACATGCTGTATCTCCCGTGTGATTATTGTATCACAGCATGACACAGAAGCCACACTGTGTCATGGTCTGGTCCCTCACAACCAGCAATTCTGTCACTAGAGGGCAAAGTCTATGAAAAGGACAATCAGGGTTTACTCTCTGTGGTTACCCTGCCCACTCCCCACCCCTACGCGCCCTCCCCCCGCCCCGCAGGTAACTTTCCTCGTAGTTGGCTATGGGCACTATAACTAATTTACCTGAACTCAGAAAGCAATTGATTTCAGCAAAGTTAAGGGAAAACAAGGCAGAGCAGAGCCACCATCCTGTGCTGGAGCAGCATGGTAGAGCCACTGGCAGCCCATCGCTGTAGCTAAGAGGCTAAGAATGGGGTGGGAACCCTGGATCTGCCCCCACTCTCTTGTGGCTGGGCGACCTCCAGCGAGCATCTCACCTCTCTGGACCCCAGATTCCTTCTGGTAACAGAGAAGTCGTAGCTGATCTGGCTGTGGTGAAACTCAGAGGGAACAGGGCATGGCACACAGTCAGCATGGATGGTCCCCCGTGCAGGTCATACCATACCACCTGTGGTGGTATCTTACGCCACACATCCTTACTGGGGAAGGAGTGAGGGATCTCAGGGGTGGAGCTCTTTAACAGGGGCCATCATCTTCCAAGAAGCCTGAGGTCACCTGGAAAGGAACAAATGAGGCAGGAAGTACTCAGCCCCACCTAAAGTTCACCACCCAACCACCCGGCAAGCGACCATTGCCTTCTGTCTATTTGTCCACACCACAACCGTCCACCTACCCAGCTACTTATCCATCCATCCACCTAACCCCACCTACTCACCAATCCATCCATCCATCCATCCATCCATTCATCCATCCATTTACCCATCCATCCATCCATCCATCTGTCCCTCTGTCCATCCACGAATCTGACCACCTACCTCTCTGTCCATCTGTCCACTCCCCCACACCCATTTATGTATCTGACAACCTGTTTATCCACCTGCAGGGGATAGCCATCATCCAGGGGTATGGCTGCACAGGTGAGTGGAGGGAAGAGACCCACTGGCTGAGCTCTGGGAGAGGAGGGGGATACTGCTGACACAGTGCGCAAAGCTTCTGTTCAGAAAACAAGGCCAGAGATGGAGACTGCTCTGCCTCGGTTTCCCTGTGGATGGGCATTAAGCTTTTTTGGAGGACAGTATGGAAAGAGTTAAGCTGCCTGTGGCCAGTCATGCAGGACCTGGGCCTATGCCACACCGCAGGGCAACTGTGTTCGCCTCGGCATTGGAGGCTGCCAGCTGGGACTGGCTCCACGTGCCCTGGGGGCTGGAGAGGCCTCCCTTTCCCACCCAAGAGAAAGCCACCAGCCGGAGAGCCAGGGAGCGGCCAGGGCTGTGAATGTTCACCCGTGGCTACCCACACGGTAGTGTGGCCCTAGGGCTGCGTCATGGGCTCCTGCCAGCCAGCCAGTGGCAGGCTAGAGCCAGCGGCGGCTTTGGCATGGCTCACAGGACCGAGTCAGCACAGACCTGGTGTTGCCAAGGCTGGGAACAGGCTCACTGCTCCTGTTCAGCTCCTGCAGCCTGGGCCCAGGGTCCAGTCCTACCCCCAGCCTCTCCGGGGCTTCCCTTCTCTTTCAAACCTCACACACCCTCTGCCTGTGCTGGCTAGCCCAATGCCTGGTATATGCCAAGTGCTGTGCTAAGTGCATTCATGTCTACTAAATTATTTAACCCTCATAAATACTATTCACGTTTTGTAGAGAAGGAAACTAAGGCACAGAGAGGTTAAGTAGCCTGCCTAACAGTACACAGTGAGTGGTCAGTAAAACTGGGATTAAAGTCTGGCTAAGGGCAGAATCTCTGCTTTTTAGTGCGCATGCATGTACAGAGGACAGTGGTCAACCCTGGCTGTCTTCCTCTTTTTCCACCTGACTCCACCTTTTCTCCTCAGATTTCCTGGGAATGATTATAGAGAGTTGTGAGCGACCATCTGGGTGCTGAGAATCAAACCCAGGTCAACTGAAGAGCAGCCAGTGATCTTAACCACTGAGCCCCTCCTTATTCTTTGAGACCTGGTTTCTCGATGAACCTTCAGCTTCCCAATTCAGCTGGCCATCTGAATGTGGTCATGTTTAATGGCTAGCATTTTTCTGGGCCCTCTTTCCAAGCCTCCAGGATCCCTGCTTTCACCCATAACGCAAGACTACCTTTCCCTTCTCTGTATCACTGTTCTTCAGGAGCGTGAAGTGCCATCGGAGCCGTTGATGTAAGATCAAATGACCTTCTTCAAAACCTAAGTAAATCTAAAAGTGAGCTTCCCCCTTCTTTTCTCATGATTGTGAGATAGCTACTATAGTTCTACCATCACATTCTCGCACAGTAGCACGGTGGGTGGCAAGGAACCAAGGGCTCTCTTGCTCTTTTCTCTTTGTGGAGAGAAAATCTAAGGTTTTTAACAACCGTAGGTCCCATCATCCAGGGCTGGACCACCATCTGTATGTGATTGTAGGGTTTCTAGGGATGTGTGCATATGACATTTTTGGGCTCCATGGGGGCCAGGCTGATAGGGACGGCTGCTCAGTGGGAGTCTGGAGCTCCCATTCTGTCTCTAATCATACAGCAGGTCTGTCTTACAGGGGATAGATTCTTTTTACATGGGGGAAACTGCTTGCTGAGGTGTATTGTCCAGCCTCTTACTCCACACAGATAGTCTGAACTCCTGGATTCTGCCTTTGAGTATTGCAGGGTCAGCCTCTAGAGGTAACCACTGTGTTTGCAGCTGGCTGAGAGCTGAGCTTCTAGAAGGTTCTAGATCAGTATCTTCTTGTAGTATATTAGAAGGACTTTTTACCCACTGCATTCTCTTTCTGGAAGGGACACAAACCCAACTCTACCTTGTTTCAGCCATGTAGGTCTGTTGACTCCTGTCCTGTCAGAGATGGCCACCAGCAGGTGGGAGTTGATGTCTAGTGACCCTGGGCCCTGAGGAGAGATTCCTTACCAGTGCCGTGAGCAGACTCTAATCAGCTGGACTAGGACACATTGGCTATGCTTGCAAAGGAGACAAGAACATGTTGGTTGACAGCCCCAGGGTCAGGGAGAGTCAAGAGCTGGGTAGAGAAGAGAGGTAGATACCTTCTGACTAAGGATGAGTGTGTAGTGGATGGGTAGATTGGTGGATGCATAGATGGATGGATGAATGGACAGATGAATGGAGTGATGGGTAAGTGGATGGATGGATGAATTGGTGGGTGGATGGATGGATTGGTGGATGGATGGATGAATGGATAGATGGGTTGATGGATGGTGGATGGATGGATGGATAGATGGATGGGTGGATGGATGGGTGGGTAGATGATAGATGATGGATAGATGATGGATGGGTGGGTAGATGGATGAGTAGATGGATGGATGATGGATGAATGGATGAATAGAGTGAGTATATAGATAAAAGAGTGGTGTCTTAGTTCCTTTTCTATTGCCATGAAAAAATACTATGACCAAAGCAACTTAAAAAAGAGGGAATGAAAGCCGGGCAGTGGTGGCACACGCCTTTAATCCCAGCACTTGGGAGGCAGAGGCAGGCAGATTTC
>NW_022196905.1:258710239-258728279 GCF_008632895.1 Mastomys coucha
AAAAAACAAAAAAAAAAAAAAAAGCAAATGAATGAAGGGTAAATGAATGAATTTGGGGGTTCACAGTTCCAGAGGGTTAGAGTCCATGACCATCATAGCAGGTCACATGGCAGAAGGCAGGGAGGGATGTCATTGGAGCAGTAGCTGAGAGCTTACATCTGATCCATACACAGGCGGCACAGAGAGAGAGAGAATTAGTTAATGACAAGAGCTTTTGAAACTTTAAGCTTACTCCTAGTCACACGCCTTCTCCAACAAGACCACACCTACTAACCCTTCCCAAACAGTTCTACTACTGGGAGACCAAGCTTCCAAGTGTATGAACCTATGGGGCCATTTTCATTCCAACCACCACAGACACAGACAGGTAGGTGGGCGGGGTTGTGAATAGGTTATCCATGGTGGAAGAGCTAGTTATATGTGTCTCTCCCTCTGTCTTTTCTGGGCTCTCCCAGTAGCTGTGGGAGCCTTCCTCTATGCAACCTGGCTCAACTCAAACCTTGTTTAACCCTTTCAGCTCTTTATCTCACATCGTCTGTGTCCCCTCCTCAAGTCAGAGCAAACCTGTTAGTACCCTTTGTATAATCCATGCCACTCCCCAGCAGCAAATGGTGCTCATCATCATAACTATAGTTGACATGGAAAGGCTGGCAAGGCCAGTGGAAAGGCACCCCTCGGGGGGGCACCTGGTGCTGAGCACATCCCCCTGGCCTGGACTGAACTGTGATGGTGGGTGGACATAATAAAGACGTTCATCAGTTGCTTCTGGCAGTAGAGCAGAGCAGGTTTGGCCTTAGGATGCCCCCTAGGTGACAGCTTCACAAGGCTGGGCGTCCTCCGTACATGGTAGCTGCTTCTGAGCCCCACAGGACACCAAAGAAGCCTTCTATGGCCAAGTGTTATGTCTTTGCCACCAGTGTCCTTGGTTCTCAGTCCACCATGTGTAGCACAGAAACACAGACCAGCCAGGAAGACTGGGACCCTCTGATGGAGGGAGACTCCATAGCCGACAGATACACCTTGGGCCTTATCCTGTAGGCTGCTCCTTTGCTACATGGCTTGAGGGCTGGAGAGCACCATTGCCCACTTGTTGGCATTCTCCTTCTGAGGCTCTGGTGAGTGAGGTCCACCCACAGGGTGCCCCTGACTTTGCAAAGGCCACTGTAGGAGGTCTGCTGTGTAGCTCCAGTCTTTAAGCAGATCACTATGGTGGGGGGCCACCAGCTGCAGAAGGTCCCATCCCCCACACAGCTCCCCTTCAAGATCTGGGCTGTGTTGGTATTCTTTTGAGTGAGTGAGCGAATGAATGAGGGATGATGCATGAATGAGTTATAGAGTCAGTGGATAAATGAATGAGTGAAGAAGGAATGCATGCCCTTGGGGTCAAGTGGTTGGGTCTGCAAGGATCCACAGGGCAGGTACATCTGAGCCTCTACCTGTTTGGCCTGGGTGAGACTGTGGCAGGCAGGCTTACAGGTATATCACCTTTTGTTGAGGTTCCTGGTGGGCCTAGCCTGCAGGATCAAGGCAAGGTGCCTGCCACTCCTGTGGGCCATTATTCATTCATCTCCCATTTTTACTGAGTCTCTTCACCCATCAATCAGCCAGAGCTTCCCATAGAGACTGGGGACTGAACAGGCATGATGCTGACAGACTTACGGGCACATCAAGAGATGGTGGCCCCACTGCCAGGCACACCTCAGATGGAAGGTCCTGGAAATGGTTGGACAACTGGGCCTGTTTCTGTCCTCTCACAGGAGGGTAGCTTCTGTGTGTGCTGAGTGGTGCTGTGTGTATGTGCATGGCAAGCCTGCAGGCCAAGCAGCCAGTATGTGTACCTCAGTACTGGGGTGCGCTTATGTGAGGCATGGATTCCTAGTGGTGGTGCACTGGGGTAGCGAGTCATGTGTGAATGGGGTGTGCATATATATAGGAGGTTGTGCCTGTGTGTGGTGTCTATCCATGCTTGTGGGGGAGCAGTATTTATTCATGCTTATGTGTAAGTATAACCATGCTTGTGTGGGGGTATATATTAGTTCATTTGTGGGGGTGTATGCCTGTGTGTGGGGTGCGAGTAGGGAGTATCTGTGTCGGGGTGCCTGTGTGTGGAGATGTGTTTCTGTCAGGAAGTGTGCATGTATGTGTGTGTGTGGGGAGGGGTGTGCCTGTGGGGATCTGCATGTGTGGGGTACATGTGCCATATAGGAGTGTGCGCATGTGTCAGATGTATATTTGTTCATGTGTCTGTGGGTGTGTGTTTCTCTGGAGGTGTGCTTATGTGGAATATATTCTGAGGTTTGTGCATGTGTCTGGTGTGGTTGTGTGTGTGTGTGTGGAGTGTGGTTGTAGGGATGTGTGTGCCTCTGTGGGGTGTTTGTAGGGGTGTGTGTCTGTGTGTGGGGGTGGTTGTAGGGGTGTATGTGGGGGGTGTGGTTGTAGGGGTGTGTGGGTAATTGTTGCATGGGGTATCTGTGGGGGGTGGTTGTAGGGGTATGTGTGGGCAATGGTTGCAGGGGGTATCTGTGGGAGGGTGTGGTTGTAGGGGTGTATGTGGGAGGGTGTGGTTGTAAGGGGATGTGGTTGTAGGGGTGTGTGTCTGTGTGTGGGGTGGTTGTAGGAATGTATGTGGGAGGGTGTGGTTGTAAGGGGGTGTGTGTCTGTGTGTGGGGTGCATGTGTGAGGTGTCCATGTGGTGGTGGCTATGGCTCCTGTGGCCTGGGATAAAAGCGATGGGAACAGACAGACTGACAGGGACTTGGGATGATGAATGGCCTTGGAAGGAGGCCCACCTGCATCAGACAATCCTGGCAGGTTCTGTTCTTGGCGTCTGCCTGACTCCTGGCAGAGGAGGCCAGGTGAAGGGCTGGGAAGACCCGAGGCACTCTAGGCTTCTCCTCCCCTCCCCTCCACTCCATGCATAGCTGGGACCACAGGTGTGTTCTGGAAGGTGACCTCCCCAAACATAATTGTCCATAGCCAGCCCCATCCTAGGGACTGATAAATACCGCATCCAGATCCCTTTACCCCTGGACTGATAAAGTATCGGCCAGACCAGGGCCAGAGCACTTGTTTCACCTTGGTGACGGGATGGCTTCCAGCCACACTTACAAGAATCTCGTGTGTTGAGGGGGGTGCTCACCCTCTTTCTGCCTGTGTTTGCCCCCCAGGTGTTCTTCCCCCTGCTCTTGTTTGCTTTGTGGTCTTAGGCAAGTCACCAGACCTCTCTGGTCTCTTTCCTCGGAGGGATCATTTCTTACTAGTGTAGGGACCTCTCCAAGCCCCTCCTATGCCCATGCACCAGCAACCTGGGGTGGGGGGCTCTCAGCTTCTTGGGAAGTGAATGAGCAGTTTTGAAATGTGGGCATTTGTGCTATCATTATTGTGGCTATTCTGTTAGCTTGTAAGTGAAGGACAGGAAACTATGTGATAGTGACCTGGGAAACTGAGGCCTGCGCCTGGTGTCCCGATTGTTCTTTGTTTACAGAATCCTAGGGCCGAGCCAGGAATGAAGCATGATCCTTAAGCTTATGGCTCCACTTGCCCTTGACCCTGAGAGGAGATGGAAGAAGCTGAAGATGCCAGCCCCACCCCCCTTCGCAGCTGCCTCGGAGGCCTGGAGCCTGGCGTCAGGACCGGGGAGGCCCCAGAGCCACTGCAAATCTGGCCCAGCTGGGGGATTAGAGGCATCTGGCTCAGTTACACCAGAGAAACAAAGGCGGCTGCAGCCTTTATCTAGGAGAGGTTGGGGGTTGCCCTTGTGCCTTTGCGGGGACCTAGACAGACCTCGGACATGGACCCAGCTGGCCCCATGCACCCCAGGTCCCCAAGAGGTTACCACACACTTCTGAAAGGGGGGCGTGCGAGGAGAGGTGGGGACAGGGTGGGGCCTCTGCTCGCAGCTGGCTCTGCTGGCAGAACAGGGACACCCCCACCTCCCCAGGCCAGGAAACATCCAATAAAACAGTCTTCATCGGCCCACCCCGCCCTCCTGATTGCAAAGGGCGTGGTCTTGAAAGAGGAGGGGCGTGGTCTCAGCAGCCAAGGCCAAGGCCATGGGGTGCGGTTCTGGGCGTGGGCAGCCCCCTGGCCCTCTCCCAGACCACGCCCCGGCCACGCCCCTTCCCCAGCGCAGTGCCAGGCGTTGAGGCGCCGCCGGTGCGCGGCTAGCTGGAGCCAGGCGCTGACCTTATTAGCGCAGGGCAGCTGCTTGTGAGGCACATCTGGCGGCGCTGGCCTGGCGCTACCTTCCAGGAATGCTGGCAGCATCTGGGGCCGCTCCTGGGGCCGCCGGCGCCCCCTCCGGCGCCGGCCCGGGCCGCGGCCCCCGGATTTCCCGGCCCCTCCCGGCTCCTCCTGGCCTGGGGCCTGCCAGGGGCTGGGCCTGCGAGAGGGCTACTCTCCCTGGATGTTGCTAGACTCCCCCACCCCCACCTCCGCGAATCCCATAGCAGATAGTGGGGAAACTGAGGCTTGGGAGGGAGGCAGTGCCTGGTCAGTGGCTTGTTGTCACTGGCATATCCACCTATGCGTGGCTCTTTGGGGACTTGTTCTGGCCCAGGGCAGAGCAATGATGGAGAAAGGAAGAAGCGTGGCCCACACCCAACCAACCTCACCAGGGACTCTGGAGGCTACCATCTGTGTTCCTGGACCAGACCCTGTTCCTTCCTAGCTTTATGACTTGGCCCTGTGAGCTCACTGAGCCCAGACCCTGTCCCTTCCTAGCTGTGTGACCTGGTTCCGTGACCTTACCTCCCAGGGTCTTAAAGCATCACTGGTTGGAAGAGCAGCCTTAGGGTGAGAACTGAGTGCGACAGAGAGGTTTACAAGCTAGAGGGGAGCTCACAGCCACTTGTGGAGGCCAGGGCTTTGGGGCAGGCAAAAAGGGCAAAACAGCTACAGTGTTTCAGAGATCCTACAAGTGCCCAGACCTAGGTCAGGGAGCCCCACGGCGCTTAGTCACCAGAACCACTTGTGGAAGCCAGAACTTTGGGGTGGGACAGTTGAATACTTGAAGGTTCAGGAGGAGAGTTGCTGGGGGAGAACCCAGGCTTTTTCAGCCTTGAGACCCCAAGGGAGCACTTACCCTGTAGCTTTAACCTTGCAGTACTGGGATCCGGGATACTGAGAATCCCCACCTCTCCTTAAGGATCCTGAAGTGCATCTGCCCCTGCTCCCCACAGACTTTTCTGGAGACTTCTTGGAAGAGCAGTCACTGGGCCCTGGGAAGAGAGGGCAGAAGACCTGGTCCCAGGTTGAGGTGTAGCAGAGCTGAGGAGGCTTGCTGCACATTGTAGGGCTGCCTCTGAGGCTGGAGGATGGGGTGAGGTTGGACTCCTAGGAAGGGAGTTGGAAAGAACCCTAAGGCGTTCAAATGCCCGCCTTTAAGGGCAGGAGTGCTGCTTTTGAGGTAGGTACCAGGGAGCCATCACAATTGAGGAAGTCAAGAATGGGGGTCAATGGTCTGTCCACTTCTCCAGCCCAAGTGCCTTGTGGGTAGGAGCTCTGCTGGTTACTCAAAGACATGGGTAGATCTGCTAAATAGTCTAGGGGCCCGAGTTCTTTCCTTTGGGTGGACCTTAGAGAACTGGTGGGGTCCGCCTGGCCAAGGAAAGCTGGGGTAGGTGGTACAATTATGCCCGAAGTATTACTTGCCAGGCCGGGGTCCAGGAGACATTAGCTTGCAGTACCCTCCCTCCCAAGGCCTCCCGCCAGCATCTGCTGCCTGCTTCCTCCCACCCCCAGCCGTTGTTTGTTTTTCTTCCAGAACGTTGGCCTCCCACCCAGGCAGGCATCCAAGGGTAGTGTTCAGCAGACACCTACCCTACACACGCTGATGTCTCCGCATTTGGGGGTGGGGGAGTATTAGCCTTAGCCATGCTCCATGAGGGGGATAGTAGAGCCCATGTCCCCCTGTCCTGGTCCTTCTGTTCCATTCTGTTCCCAGTTGTACCTATTTCTCTTTGTCCTATGGAGGAGCCATAGGGATGTGGTCTGCCTGGGCGGGGAGGTTTCAGATGACAGTCTACTGACCCTGGTAGCCAAGCATGGGTCTACTGCAGGGCAAGCATGGGCTCCTGGCTGACATATCTGCCCCACTGATGACCACTAGCCCCTTCCCCTCCTCTCATCTTCAGGCCAATACCTCTCATAGCCATCTTCCCTGGGCCTCCAAGGGTGCTGACTACAGCTGGCTTTGTGTGTGTGTATATGTGTGCGTGCATGCATGAATTTTGCATGAGAGTGTATGTATGTATGTGTGAGTGTGTATGTGAATGTATTATTACACAAGTGTGAGTGTGCATGTGCGAGCAAGTGTGTGTGCACATGCCAGTGTGAGTTTTGTGTGTGTTTGCACATAGAGGCCAGAGGTGGTCATCTTTGGGCGTTGTTCCTCAGGCACCAAGTTTTTATGAGGCAGCGTCTCACTGGGAGCTGGAACCCACAGGTTAGACTAGGCTGGCTGGCCAGCAAGCCTCAGGGATCTGTTTGTCTCTTCCTCCTCGGTGCTGGAATTACAAGCCTAAGCTACTGTGCCTGGCCATTTACCAGAGTCTGGAGATTGAACTTGGGTCCCCATGCTGGCATAGTACATACTTCACTGACGCAGCCATTCCCACGCTCCTGCAGCTGGCTTCTCGGAGCCTTTGGTGGCTATGGTGTCTGTATGTGGAGAACGTACACTGCCTCTGGGATCCCCGTGGTGTGTATGTGTGTGTATGTGTAAGACAGAGAATTCCTATAGGAGTTGCTGGAGCAGCCAACAGGTCCCTGTCTGTCTCGCCCGTAGTTTGAATGAACTGTCACATTGCTGGTGTGACAGGCCTTGCCTGTGTCTCTGCTTTCTTTCCTACCCTGAGGAAGGGTATCATGTCTCCTCTGTACTCATCAGCAGTGCCCGAGACCCAGCCACACTGGGAGGAACTCTGTGTATATAAGCTAGGGGGCTGCCACGTGAGCCTTCCCTGGCTCTGCCTATGCCTCGGCCTCACACACTGGGGCCAAGAAAGTTCCAGGTTTTGCAGTGCTTGGATCTCAGAGTGAGTTGGCCTGAGGCTCTGATATGAGCCAGACTGGTATGACACCCATTCTGGAGGGTCCCTGACACCTGTGGATGGAGGTGACAGCAGGTGTCACATGGTCAAGCAGTGCAGTGTCTGGGGCTGGGATATGGAATCTGGCTGTCAGATGATGATGTCACTGTTCCTACTTTGCTGTGCTGTGCATCTCTGGGGTCAGATGGTCCTCGAATACATATGTCAGCTTAGTTTAAATGTCCTGTGTCCCAGGGAAGAGAGCACTATCTCTGATAAAAATACTTTACAGACACTGAGCCTGTGTGAGGACAGAAATGCCATTGGGTGTGACCTGTGACCGGTTCGTGGAATGTGTCATCTCTGGGTGTAGTGGGTCAACAGGATGTGTCCCCTCTCTGGCTGCTCCTTACTCTAGGATTCTGATGGCTGGGTGGGAGGGACCTAACAAGTGACTTCAAGCAGGTGCAAGCACTTCCTGTTCTTGCTCTGACGAGTACTGTCATCCCAGGAGCCTATTGATAAGAACACTGGCTATCTTTCACTTCTGCAAGCGCTCAGAGGAGCTGCTGGGCTAGAGTCATGGTGTGGGCCAGGCTGGGATCTAGAACAAGGGCTCTCGTTCCCCCTTTCAAGTTTCTGAGACTACCTACCTGTGAGGGAGGGTCATGGGAGGACATCAGGGATGAGGGTTCATTTGACCTCAAAGATGCATATTCCTGTGTGGCCGTGTGGAGATCCTTGCTCATGGTCACATGACACCCATGGTGCTCCCATTGGCCCCAGTGCAGCAAGCAGAGCTGGGATGGAAAAGGCAGACACATGACTGACCCATGTCTCCGCAGGCACGCACGTACAGGTGTGAGGCACGCAGCATTCAGGAGTAAGTAACTCAGAGGGTGACTCCCATCAGCCTAGGACGTTGATCTCCACAGGGTGGCTATTTATACCATGTGGCTTCATAAAACCCAGAGCCTCAGCACCTAACCTCCTAGGAGTCTTTGGTCTGAAAGAAAACGTTGTGTCGCTGAGTACTGTCTTTATCGCTCGCTCCAGAAGCAAGGGTGGCTGGCGGGACTGGTTTCCCTCGCTGGGCCTGTCGTCCATCATCAGCTAGAACTGGAGGTGGGAGGAAGCAGGTGCTGGACAGATCAGGGTCCCATGGCAGTGCAGTCCTAGTTTGGCCACATCTATTGCAGGCAGCAGGGGGAGGCAGTTCACAACTGTCCAGCCTGCAGACAATCTAAGGGGCAGGCACCTGCAGGGTCACATTATGGTAAACTGAGTCACAGGGTCCACTGAGAAGAGGCCCCTTCAGAGACTCTGGAAAACTGTCTGGAGGCCAGAGACCAGAGGAAACCAACAGGAGGCAGTTTAGGGTTTCAGTGGCTTGGGGAGGAGGGTGACCTTGGAGACCACAGCCTAGGTGTGGGGGTCAGCTCTGCGTCTGTGTGGGGCTTGCAGCCAGTTCCTAATTTTGCAAAAGATGATCACTAAAGGCAGTCTCCTCCTGAGTGGCTGTGAGGTCTCTTCCTACCTGGGCTCCTGCTTGATGAGGACAGTGTCACATGACCCTTCTTCCACTTTATCATTGGAATCTGTCACCCTCAGAGGCTCTTGTGTGCTGCTGGTCACCAGCAGACCTGTGAAGGTCGCTGAGGCCCATCCAGCATCATTCGAGGCAGAGAACACTTCCTGCTGGGGGCATAGGGTGTCCTGTATCCCCCTGACGCTGTGCTGCTGCAGTGTGTGTGCCTGGTGCACGCAGACAGCACTGTCCACGCTGACACTGACTGCTTCCAGACAGGCAGGGATCTGGGAAAGCCCCCACTTTCTTAGGACCTTTGGATGTTGGGGTCCCACATTCTCACCTTAGGAAGTCACTTCACTTCTTAAAATTGTTTCATGTTCTTTATCTGTGAAAGAACCTAAAGTTGACCCAGACTGAAGACCTTCCCAAGAAGGCAGAAGCAAACCCTAGGTGGTGTAGGGCAATACCTTGAGCTAGTCCCTGCTACGCTGCAGTTCCAGACATGGGCTCCAGGTGGCACCAAAACCCAACTTGCAGTTGTCTGGTCCTCTAGGGGGACTGGGTGTATATAAAGCTGGGGGGGCTGTGTGTATGGGTGTGAGATGTCACTCTATGCTAGGGTTCTGTATGTGAGTTGCAAGGAGCCGGAGTAAGCACATGTCAGCTCCCCATCACTCTGGGAACATGAAGGCTTGCGGTGCCATGGAGAACCCATTGCAGGACATTCCAGTTGCAAGGATTCTACATATGCATTACACACATATACATACATACATGCACACATACACACACACATAACATATACATATGCACATACATACACATTGGCACACATACACTCTTACACACAGACATATACCCACTTATACTTACACACTAAAACACACATATACACAAAGACACACACACAAAAACATATATACTCATACAGAAAGAGACATGCACATTCATGCATACACACAAAGACAATCACACCCAGATATACATACACACACATAAAGACACACATACACACACACATACACATACATGCATACACACAAAGACACACGGTCACGCATAGATATACATAAACACTCAAACACACATATACTCACACAGACACACACACACAAACAAAGACACATGTACATATACACACATGCACACACACAAGCATTCTGTGGGAGATATGATCAACAGATACACAGGAGCAAGCTGTGATTTATGTCCTGGTCACCTAATTACTCCCAGCTGTGGAGGAGAGAGCTGTAGAGGCTTCCCAGGGCTTGAGGCCTGATATCCCCAAATCCCAGTGGAGCTGGGGGCAGGGAACTCTGGCACCAGGCTGCTCCACCCCATGTCCTCTTTAGAGGCCCCAGATTCTAAGGAGACCAGAGGGACGGGAGACACCCAGGGGTCCTGGGCTGACAAGCTTGTGAACCGGGAACTTTCTGGGAGCAACCTGGGAGTGAGGCCATCTTATGGTACCCATGGCCAGAGCTGAAGGGGGCAGAGCTCACGGGCCCAGCTCCTACTGCCCAGGGCTGCTTTGTCTCTAATGGATAGATAGCCCAGGGGAGCTAACCAAGTGGAGGCTACTGTCCTCTTGACTGACATGTCCCCATCCCAGGCCTAAGTTACATCCCACCTCTGCGCCTTGGCCCTTTCTTTTCCTACTGCTTAAAGTGCTGTTCCGCTGTCCCCAGGGCTGCCACCCAGGCAGTGGTGACCGCTGTGGACTGCCGTTGCCCTTTGTCTCCACTGTCCTTTCAGGCAGCTGTCTCTGATGACAAAAGTTCCCTGTGCTAAAGACAGCACTGCGTACCCTGATTTGTCTGCATACTGTGGGAAGCGTGCTAGGGGCACATTTGATCAAATGGACAGACAGACGGACATTGGACAAATGGGCAGTGGCACCTGGATGAGTGGAGAAGGGGAGGCTGCTGCTTCAGGTGGGTGCAGGAGTAGCAGAGACTTTGTGAACTGGTACCTGAAGTCTGACTTGGGACCTAGGGCTTCCTTCTGCCTCTCTGTCTCTCTCTTTGCCCCCCCCCCCCGCCTCTCTGCCTCTCCCCAACTTGGCTCAAGTACCCCTACCTTAAACTAAGACATTGTTCCTAAGCCACCAGCCAAGGATCTTCATATACTGGGTTTCAGAAATGGGGGACTAATAGTGGGTCTCTAGCTCGTGGCCTCAGGGCCCTGCATAAGCCTCTTCTTGTCTGCCTTGATCTTGGAGGAGGCTCAGGCCTGATGGGGTTGATCCATAGTCTCTGATGGAGACACGCAGACCAGAGCTGTGTGGAAGGTGGCTGTGCACCCAGAGGCTCTGCCTGCATTCTTCGCCAGGGAAGGCTCTCCTCTCACTAGCAGCAGGGATGGGTCACCTGCTTGTAGGGTTGCTGGTGAACATATAGTCAGAGGCCTCTTGTGGAGCCCTACAGCTCTCCCTAGCTGAAGCCTAGGGCTGAGCATAACTCATCTCCGAAGGAAGCAAGGCAGGAAGGCCTGGACTCTGAGCCTGTGCTGCTGCTGCTGCTGCTGCTGCTGCTCTCCTTCTTTCTCCTCTTCTTCCATCTCCCCACCTCTATCCCCCCTCCCCCCCTCTCCCCCTTCCCATGTACCCATCTTCCGATCCCATCTCCTTCCATCTCCCCTATTTCCCTATCTCCATCTCCCCCAATCCCTGTCTCTCTGTTTCACCCTCTCCGTGTCTCCTACATCTTTTATGTTTCTGTCTCCAGATCACCTTTAGCCTTCCTAGCTGTCTCTCTCTGTTTCTTTCTCTCCTCTTCCCTCCTTCCCGCTTCTCCTCTGAGCTCCACCTCCCTCTCCGAGCAGCTGTTCCTAATAGACTGTTAATGACAGTACAGTGGGTGGAAGGCAGCATCCTGGGGGAGCCGCCATGATCTGTGTAATTGGTCTCGGAGGAGACAGAAGTGTCTAATATTTACACACCAGCATTAGTCCTTCGGGAACCTCGTCTTGGCTGGAACCTTGCAGGGAATGTGCCAGTGCCATGTCCCATCACCCCGTCCCTCGCTCTGAAGGGCTTTAGTTAAGGACCCCACTTCTCTCTTTGGGTGCAGAGTCATTATCAGGAGTGGTTTGATCTGCTGGCCATCAGGGTATTTGTGGGAGTGCCCAAGGAGAGAGTCTGGAGGAGCCAGCTCCTTGGTAAGGTATCAGGATGCTGCCATGCCCAAAGCCCTTCTGCCCATGTAGAATCAATATAGCCCTTGTTTCGCTTAGCTAGCAGGCACAACTGGGAGATACTGTCTTCCTCAGGCAGTAGGCTAGCTGCCTCCTCATGACCAGTAGCTGGCTATACCACACCAAGAGGGACAGAATTGTATTCATGGCCCCAAGTCTCTCCTCCCACAACCTTGATCATTTCTCTGGGTGCCAGGGGCTGTAAGCTCCAAAGAACTCCCAGGCACAGAAAGGGTGGGGCCAGAGAGAAGAGGGACCCAGCAGGGCGGAGCTGCAGGAGGCCTCTCCCTGGGTTCCAAGTGAAAGCCTGCCGCCCCACTGGACTGGTATAATACTATCAGACCTTTCCCAGACCCCTCTCCTAAGGCTGGCAGTACACTCTACCGTACTTCCTTTGCACATGTAGGCAACCACAGCTCACAGGGTGTCTCCAGGCCTCCTGTTGGGCTGGGCAGGTGTGTGTGTGTGTGTGTGTGTGTGTGTGTGTGTGTGTGTGTGTGTGTATGTAGGAGTCCAGAGCAAGCTGGCTTCCACTTCCCTTGCCTCCTATGGAAGCAGAGCCCTGCCAGCACCTTCCTGTGTCTCTGATCATAAAAACAATATGTGCTGTCTCCCGTCGGCTTTATAATTCAGCATGCTCTCGTGTGTGGGGCTGGCATTTGTAAGAGCAGCTGTAAGTGGGGTTTTTCTTTCTTTCTTTCTTTTTTCTCTATGACAGCCTTATTGAGATATAACTCACAGATCACGCAAGCCACCCACTCAGTGTATTCAGTTGTTGAGAATATTCACAACATGGTGTGGCCATCACCAGTTTAATTCTAGAATGTTCCTACTGCTCTCCAAAACCCAATCCTGTCTCCTGAGTGGCTGTCCCCATTCCTCCCTCCCCAGCCCTGGCAGCCATAGTCCACTGTCTACTTCTGACATTACCTGCTCTAGGCAGTCCTTGTCAGGGCCATCACACCCTCTGTGGTGTGTGTGTGTGTGTGTCCCTCATGTCTGGTTTCTGCCACTGAACATCACGTATCCAGGTGTCACCTATGCAGAAGCTCCGTCCATCATGGCTGAATAGTATTCTGTGGTGTGACCTGCCCAGTTTGCTTCTCCACCTAGCCTGTTGGGGGGTGGGGTGGTGTTTCATGTGGGTTTTTGTGAGTGGCATGGCTGTAAGCTGCCGGTATAGACTTCTATGTGTGTGTATGTGTGTATGTATGTATGTATGTATGTATGTATGTATGCATGCATGTTTCCTTCGCTCTGATGCACACCCAGGAGTGGCCTAGCGATGCCTCTTGGAATATGTCACAGCTGTCCATTCTAGCCATCCCAGGCTTGTGGTTGTCCTTCTGAAGGACCACACAGCCTGTCACTTCAGGGAAGGACACTTGTCTATTTCATGTGCCATCACCTCTCAGCCACTAATATGATACTGACAATGGAATGGGTACCCAGGAGACACGGGGTGTGTGACCCAGCCTGTAGTCAGCTTCATGACCCCCTACACAGTAAGGTCAGCACCTGTCACCTGGGCCAGCAAGAGGCAGATATTACTGTTCTGTGTCATTGGGCTCGGCAGATGCCAAGGCCTAAGGTTGCCCAGAAAGAGGCAGGAGATAGGCCCTTCAGCACTGGTCTGCCTCTCCAAAGACTGATGGGCTAAGGAAGGAGAACTCTGAGAGGGCCTGGGTCAGGCTTTTGTCTGCTGGGAGGTCTGAAGACCTTTCCTCCTAGGATTTGTACCTAGGAGACACAATGGTTGCCTAGTGACCCGGTATAGACATTGTCCCATCTCCTCCTGCCCAATTCCCTGACTCTATCCTCCTGGGAGGTGTTCTCACCCCTGTGGCTTCTGCAGGACCCCTACCCTGTCCTCTGGACTCAGAGATACCCCTCAGAGGCACCAGGTCATGAGACATAGGAACTGCCACTAACTCCATTTTAGAAGTGAGGATGCCAAAGCCTAGAGAGATAGGTCTTTCTCTCTCTCTCTCTCTCTCTCTCTCTCTCTCTCTCTCTCTCTCTCTCTCTCTCTCTCTCTCTCTCTGGCAGTCCTCTATTGTCTGAGCCACATGCACTGAATGACTGAAACCGGATTCAGATTTTTTTTTCTTCTTTTTTTTTCTAAAAAAAAACCAAAAAAACAAAAAAACAAAAACAGGGTCTTATATAAACTAGACCGAACTCAAACTCACTATGTAGCTGAGGATGACTTTGAACTCTTGACCCTCATGCCTCCTCCTTCTGAGTATGGAGATTTAAGGTGTACACCACCACACCTGGTTGCGTGTGCTGGACAGCCACTCTGCCTGCAGAGCCACATCCCCACCCCTGGCATTGTTAATATTCCCCCTTCAAGGTGTGAAGCTGTAGACTGTGGTTCTCAACCTGTGGGTCATGGCCCCTTTCACCAGTGGCCTAAGACCATACCACATATCCAATATTTGCATTATGGATTGTTTGTTTGTTTGTTTGTTTTGAGACAGGGTTTCTCTGTGTAGCCTTAGCTGCCCTGGAACTCTCTCTGTGGATCAAACTGACTTTGAACTCCAAGAGATCCACTTGCCTCTGCCTCCTGAGTGCTGGGGTTAAAGGCGTGTCCCACCAACACCTAACTTACATTATGACTCATAACAGTAGCAAAATTACAATCATCATGTAACAATGAAATAATTTTATAGCGGGGGGGGGGGAGATCACTATCACATGAACTGTATTAAAGGGTTTTAGCATTAGGAAAGTTGAGAACCACTGCTCTGGAATTTCTTCTCCATCACTTAGAGTCTTGTCTTGACCAGACTCTCTCTGGTTTATGAGACCGGCCTCTGTTCTGTTTCTCCCTTACCCCTTGGGCAAACCCCAAGCCCACCTGCAGGTGCCAGGGCTCCGGAGAACCTAGTTTGGGAAGATTGTTGGTGATAGGCCAAGGGTCCCCAAATGACCTGAAGGTTTGATGTGTGGGATAGGAGGGACACATGAAGCTCTGTGGCCATGGGGATCTCCAGCAGAGCAGTACCTGAGTGAGTCTTATAGCCCTGTGTCCCAGCCACAACTCTCCCCTTCCCAGGTGGCACACATAACAGGAGCAGTGGAAGCCATGGGGCCCAGAGCCCTTGCGTGCTGTGCACCTCCAACTCTGTGCTTGGCCCCTCTGAGCCTCAGTCGGTGTCACCTGTGACTATGGCTCCCAGGCCACTTCCTCTGCTGGGCCTTGGTAGAGCAGATGCTGCACAGTGGGGGTAGGTGACACCTAGTCTGAGTCCCCAGATGATCCTTGCTACAGCGAGGAGGCTCCAGGCAGAGGCCTGCTTCCGCCAGCAGGCTGTACCAAGCACCGAGGATGCCACGGCGGGCGAGCGTATGGTGAGCATATGCTCCAGGAACATGCTGCCCGTGGAGGCATGCGCTGTAGAGCGAGCAGAGTGGGCCTGTGGAGCTTGCCTGCTCTATATGCTCCTCTGTTCTTCCTGGAGTCACTCTGTCCCCATGTGGGAACTACTGGTGCCTCAGGGTGACAGGATGTGCCCAGCTGCCCACTAGATGGCACTATCCCCTGTGGGTCTGGCAGAACCTCAGCACCGCATGATGTTGGGACTTGAGATGGAGTCTTGGGGTCAGAGCTGCCGCCACTTCTGCTGTCTGCAGCACCTACTGGGTGCTTCATTTCAGGCAATGGAAACAGATGAGGGCCTGTCCACAAGGCTGGGAGCCAACGTCAACAATGGCCTGGTGTGCATTTGCCACCAGGGGGCGCCCAGGCCGTGAGAACTCTGGAAGGGCTCCCACTGATAGAAGAGTCCCAGAGTCCTGTGGAGGAAGGAGCAGGCGGGGAGGGTGCTCCTTGCTGAAGGCTGAGCGGAGGCCAGCTGGCCCCAGCTCTGTCAGTCAAGGAGGATCTAGGCAGCCGAAGTGCAGTGTTAGGTTGCAGTGCAGGCTAGATCCGGTGTAAGCATGGGGCAGTTTTCCACGGTGGGTGGGGCGTGGGGGGTGAGGAGATGGAGGTGGCCTTCGGTGCTCCTGTACCACCACCCTTACACTATGACAAGCCAGGCCTTAGCTCATCTGCTAACCATCCCAAGTACATGCTACATCTTCCGTGAGGTTCAAGAAGTCAGATTAATTGACTTGGGTCACAGGGAGCAAGGTGATGCCCTGGGTGCCCATTGAGGCTCCCCACTCCTAGCTCTGAGGACTCACCTTTCTCTTCCTGGAATTCTGTCTGGGTTGTCTGTCCCAACACCACTGTCGGCCCAGATGCCAGCAGGTGTGGCTCTTTTAGCTTCCCAGGCATCCTCAGAGGCTGAGGACACCAGGCTGTCCTCAGAATGGTGACCACTTAAGGAAGGGTACCCAGGCCCTCAGAGTTGGAGTTGTAAATCGTGTGCTTCAAGATCACAGTTCTGAATTGTCACCAGCCAGGGAAGCCATGCCTTGAGGTCAACTCGTTCATGCATCATCCCCAGCCTGTTTGTTCTGACTCTAAGTCAGCCATATAACAGATGACAGGAGAAACTGCTACTCGGGCAGCAGGACAGGTGGGTGGGTCAGATGCTGTAGTCAGAGAATCTGGGGCTGAGGGCCTGGCTAGAGACCATAGGTCTAGCCAAGGGGACATCCTGATGGATGGTCATAGTGGTGGGACAGGCCTAACAGGGAATCTGGAAGGGGTGGAAGATATGCCCTGGCCCTGGCCCTAGAGCCAGTTAAATTCAGGGCACACACTGTGACCTTGTCACACATATAGCTGCCAAGACCAAGGGAGGGGACCATCCAGTAGCAGCTGGAGGTAGCAGGACTTGCTCTGCTCATCAGACTGTGCCATGAGCTGAGTCCCGTGTCCCCTGTTAACCCCAGGCTGGGTGAGGGGAGGGTGGGAGCCGCCTGCCCCTGCAGCAGCTCTCCAGGGCCATGCTGCCTTAGAGCCGACACCGAGCAGATGGGCAGGGAGAGCGGGAGAAGCTGCAACAGTTGGTGGCTGCCAGCTCCCAGCTCCCAGCGCAGCGGGAGTGAGAAGCCAGGATGGAGGGAGTGGCAGAAGCCCAGGCTCCTGTCAGCACCTCCCGAGGGCCTCTCAGCCCTTCCAGAGGCTTCTGCTTCTGCCTATTGCACGGGAGACCTGAGAGCAGAAGGCCTGGTGGGCAGAGGCCCACTGAGCGGAGGACAGTCCTCCTAGCCTTGGTCTCCTCCAGGGCTAGCATGATACTAACATTGCTTTTCCATCTTGTGTGACCTCAGGCTAGTCTCTGAGCCTCTCTGTCCCTCCTCCCCATCAAAAGTAAAAAAACAAAAACAAAAACAAAAAACCCTAACCTCCTTGCAAACACTCCAGGACTGCAGGGGTCTTGTTCTGGTGAAAGCTCTCAAGAGCAGAGGGTGCCGCAGGTAAAGATGGATCTCCAGGGAGGGAGATCCATCACCTCTAGGGACCTAAGACAGCTGGCTTCAAGGCGAGAAACAGCCCACAGCTGGGTCCACCTCGACGTAGCCCAAGGTTCTACATCTTCCGCAGTGTCTCCATACAGCCCAGAAGCTGCAGGGAGGAGCTCGCCAGCCCAACCACACCTCTGCGTGCCCACCACAGGGCACTTACTGGCCCACCCGTGTGCTCAGCCCTGGCCTCTGTCCACCACTCACCCTTCTCTGGCCTTAGGACATGCTCACACCAGTTGATAAAGGTTTTCATCTCAAGAGCTTTTGGTCAGCAGAGGCCACCAGCCATGTGTAGCTGTGAGAGTTTATTTAATTTTTTTTTTTTTTTTTGGTTTTTCGAGACAGGGTTTCTCTGTATAGCTCTGGCTGTCCTGGAACTCACTTTGTAGACCAGGCTGGCCTCGAACTCAGAAATCCGCCTGCCTCTGCCTCCCAAGTGCTGGGATTAAAGGCGTGCGCCATCACTGCCCGGCTTATTTTAAAATCTTTTTATGACTATTTGTGGTGCTAGGAATTGAAGCCAAGGCGTCGCTGTGCTAGGCAAGTGCTCTGCTTACATGACACGCTATGCAAACCTCAGATCTGAGTTGTACCGCTGAGTTTCAAGTGCCCTGTATCCATGGGTGGCTGGCACAGCTGCGCTGGATAGTGCTGATCTAGAACATTCTGCTGTTAATGGGCATTCTGCTGGCTGGCTCTGCTCTTGCAGTTGGGCATGTAGGTCTTTGGTTTGGCGTGGGCAGGACATGAGGAGGTCAGCCAGACAAGGCAGGTAGTTCCTATGTTAGTTTTAGAGTTTGAGAAGAAATGTTCTCGAACAGTCTGTGTTGGGAGCTTATTTATTGCTTTTTTTTTT
>NW_022196905.1:258728290-258752512 GCF_008632895.1 Mastomys coucha
TTTTTTTTTTTTTTAAAAAAAAAAAAAAAAAAACAGGTCTCAGACACAGAGCACATGATGTGAGTGGTTTTGTGTACATTTATATATAAGTTGGTTAGTATACTGGCTGGTTTTGTGTGTCAACTTGCCACAAGCTGGAGTTATCACAGAGAAAGGAGCCTTCCTTGAGGAAATGCCTCCATGAGATCCAGCTGTAAGGCATTTTCTTTTCTTTTTTTGTTTTTTTTTGGGGGGTTTTGTTTGTTTGTTTGTTTGTTTGTTTTTCGAGATAGCATTTCTCTGTATAGCTCTGGCTGTCCTGGAACTCACTCTGTAGACCAGGCTGGCCTCGAACTCAGAAATCTGCCTGCCTCTACCTCCCAAGTGCTGGGATTAAAGGCATGCACCACCACCGCCCGGCTGTAAGGCATTTTCTTAACTAGTGATCAAGGGAGGTACCTTGTGGGTGGTACCATCCCAGGACTGGTGGTCTTGGGTTCTATGGGAGAGCAAGCTGAGTGAGCCCGTGGGTAACATCCCTCCATGGCCTTTGCATCAGCTCCTGCTTCCTGACCTGCTTGGGTTCCAGTCCTGACTTCCTGTGGTGATGAACTATAATGTGGAAATGTAAGCTGAATAAACCCTTTCCTCCCCAACTTGCTTCTTGATCATGGTGTTTGTGCAGGAATAGAAACCCTGACTAAGACAGTTAGTAAGCCTTAAAAGATGGACAAATGGCATCCCAGGTGAGCATCTTGTAGACTGTCCTCATCAATAGAAACGAGGAGCCTGGAGTCGGGTCCTTCCTCTAAAGCGTCAGGAGCTATCCTCTCCAGTCCCAGCCTGGGGAACCATGTACCCTCCATGGACCCTCCTCTCCCTCCTACGCCTCCTTTGCTTGGTTACAGAATAGATGGAGTGAGGAATTCGGCTGAGGAGCTGGGTGAAATGTACATGGGGTACTAGGGAGGCCTGGCTAGGAGCGAGGACTGCCTCGGCTACTTTAGGGAAGGGCAAAGAGACAGAGGTGGGCCATAAGCTTGCTCCCCAGTCTCCCAGAGACTCTACTCTGCTGACCTGCAATGGATTGCATGTGGCAGGAACAGGATAGTTGCTGTGGCCAACAGTTTCCTGCTGTGATGACCTTGGAGCTGGGCACTGGATTCTTGAGTGGCCTCAAGTAAGAACAAGGACGTGCTTCTCCGTGCATGGCCATTTCTTGGGCCTTCCTGGGCCGCATGCAGGAGGTAGGGCCTCCTGAGGCTCTGTGAAAGGGTAGTCGAGGAGCCTGTTTGTCCCCTATCCCTTAGAGTGGTCCTCACCAAGAAAGACTGGCCCTATAGGTAAAGAAGTGGGTTGGCCACCTTGGCCTCCAAGTAGGGAGGGATCCTATACCAACTCTTTCTCAACAAGGGGGGGCAGCTGAAGGCTGACCCTGGGGACAAAGGTAAGGTCACCCCACTTGGGTGACTGCCCTGTAGGGGCCCCACACTGCCCTCTAAGCACCTGACCTGCATTAACACTCATGGGCCTGAGTCCCGACCCCACATGGCCTGCCCAGCTGCCTGATTCTCTCCTGGAGGGACCCATGCCTGCTGTTCCATGCCCCCTCAAGTCCTGCCAGCTGGCTGCTGTGTTGTTGCCATGGAGATCTTTGAGAATGTCAGTGGGTGCAGGTTCTCTTCATCTCTACAGGCCAGAGCCTCTTGTGGGAGGCCCTTGGGTTACCAGGCAGACGGGGAACTGTCAGGGGGTCAGAGATCCTAAGGCTCTGGAGCCCAGGCTGACTCTTGATTTGTACTGGGGACTGCCAGGGCTCAGGGCCAGGAATGTGGGGCAGGTGGCCAAGAGTGGCCCTGGGGGCCAGGCTGGAGAACAGTGAGCAGCAGCAACTGGGGACAGGGTGCCTGGGTACCTAGGGTATCTTAGGGGACTCTAGACACTCTTCTGAGCTTCCTCACTGTGTGCTGAGCCTGCCCTACTATGAGCTGCACTTTGTTCTACTGTGTGTTCTGTCCTGCCCAATTGTCTGGTATACCTGTGAGTTACCGAGTTCCATAATCAAAGGCTGTGTCTCTAGTGTGAAGAGACACAGATCTAACAGCAACCAGTGTGGGCCCGCCAGTGAGGCACAGAGAGGGCAAGCAATTGGCTTGGTGCTGCACGGAAGAAGGAGCCTCGTCTGGGGCTGTCTCACTGTGGAAGCATCTGGCATGGGCATTGTAGGATGAACAGCTACAGGGCATAGAATGTGGTGCTGTGTGGTCCTGCTAGAAGCTGTGTCGGTTCCACAGGCAACCCAGAGATGGACTGGGAGTGACTCCAGCTCCCCATTGCATATGCAGTGATTGTCATCAGTGAAGGTGACAGGAGATTAGATGTCAAACTCCTGTGAGCACAAGACCAGGCTCTAGGAAGGACTAGGCAAAGCTGCTGTCCCAGGGAAGTGCCTGCAAAGGTTGAATGTCTTCCCATGCCGGGCCCACCCGTAGAAGAACCTCCACAGCCCTCTGCCCCTCCAGTAGCACATGGGACTGGAACAGGCTTCTGTTCCAGTGGCCAGGCCCTGTAGGCCCTCACTTTGCGTTCACATGTAGCTTTAACCTTGAGACCTTGATCCTCAAGTCAAGCAACTCCCTGGGCTTCTCCTGAAGGGGCAGGTTTCCATAGCAACAGGCTAACCCACAGGGCCTTTGTGGTCTCCAGGGAGCTGCCTGGGTGCTGGATGCTAGCCTATCCTCTTTGTTCTGCTTGCTCAGCCTGTACTGCAGAGCCCTATTCTGGCCCTGTTCTGACATTCTGTGGCCATAGGGACCCAGGGCTATGGGCCGAAAGACTCGGGGGTTCTGTGTCTGTTTATCTCAGGAGCATCTGTGAGCAGGCCTCCTGCTGCAAAATGAGAGGGAGGTGAAACCTGGCCTGCACCCTCAGAATCAGCCAAGAGTAAGCATAGCCTGGGGTCTCCACCGGAGGAGAAGCCACTCTTGCTGGAGAGATCTCTTGGCCTCATGGTGACAATTCACCTCCTCCCCTTTGCAGGTTGGTGGTGTACTGAGGCTCAAGGCTCCACAAGTGAGAGACCTGCCCATGGTCACATAGCTAGGGCAGAAACAGGAACTCCAGAGCCACCGTGCGCCATAACCCCTACTGTCACTCAGAAGAGCCCAGTGCAGAGTCTGCCCTTCTGAAAAAAACAGCTAATTGTGCTTTGCGGTTCTCCTGTGTCTGCCCTCCCTGATGAGCGAGTGACAGACAGGTTTCCTCTGCCTCCACAGGCTGCCCAGCCTCTTGTCAGTGAGCCGTCTTTGAACACAACTCCTTTTATCGCACAGTGACACACACGGTGGCAGAGGGTGACCGGGTGAGATTGTTGGGGAGGGGGCACAGGCCTATGCTTTGCTCATGACAGCTAATTAGCGCACGTCTCTGCGCCAGCCTCTGGTGTGGCAGGCTTGTTGTGTGAGGTAGTCTGTAAAGGCCTCTGAGGAAGCAGGCTGTGGCAGGCCTGCTCAGGGCCAGCCCATCAGACCCTTGTTGGTCAGAGTCAAGCAAGGTCAGATCAACCAGGGCCTGAAACCCACTGTGCCTGTAAATGGCAGGTTCTAGACTGCCAGTTCCTCTGTAATGAGGACAGCACTGAAGGACCCCAGTCCATAGAGAATCCTGAATTTCTGCAGAAGATAAGCTCCCATGGAGCACTCAGCTGAATACAAAAAACAGGTGTCTGAGAGTCACCAAATCCAGAGGCTTTGAGGGTCATGTCATATATGTGAGGAGCCACCTGGGCCAAGCCAAGAGGTGTCAGCCAGTCTTAGGGTTACAGTGAAGGGCTGGTCTCTGTACCCCGGTGGTGGCACTTGGATACATATTCTTTGCTGTGCTGGGAGTATTTATAGTGTGAACAATTGACTGTTGGGAATGAGGGATTCCAGGCTGTGGCGCTGGCTCTGAGGGAAGAAACAGGTGGTTACTGTGGTTAGATACAGGCCTGTGCCAGGAGCCAGGGAGCCAACAGCCCACCTATGCCAGGTGTTCCTCGTAGGAGGAGGGAACTGTTGAGGACATAGCACCTTGGGACTGTATGACCCCCTTCCTGCTCCAAATGAGGTGTGTGTCACACCATGATGTGGAGCTTCCTGGGGAAACAGGCCTAAGGAATGAGGGATGAGGGTTAGGGCCACAGAGAGTGATCTCCTTCATCAGTTTCACCTCTGACAGGGATTCAGAATTCTCCACCCAGCAGGGAGGGAGTGTAAGTGGCAGCTGAGGCCCACACTCCAGGCTTAGCATGGGCCCCACAATGGCTCCACCTACCCGCAGGAGGCTCCTGCTGAGGGCTCCCATCTCCTTGTGCTCACACCATCAAGTAGTATCCGGGTTATGCCTACTTCACAGATGGTAAGACGGTGGTGGGACATGTATCACTGACTGTCACACCATGGGCAGGAATGGCACTGTCTTCCAATGCTACCCTCCTGCCCCTTTAAGAAGAAGAGAGGGGCACCAGAGAGGAGGCCCTGGTAGATTAGACTCACAGTCTGTCTGACTCCTAACCTGATGCCTGTGGGTTCATGCCTGTGTGCTTAGAGACTCTAGGTGAGGACTGGCCTGAGCTGTGGCATACAAGCAGGCTTACAACCAACTCTGAGCAGTTAGGATCCCAGCCCCACTTTGCCGGCACCCTGCCCCGTATCTCCTGCCTGCTTTGAGCATCAGAGCCTGAAGGGTGGTCCTGCTCTCTGCCATGCCCCCCCTACCCCCGGCTCTGAGCAGCTGGCTTCTTCCTGCCTCAGAGCAGGGCCTGCATCTCCTGGTCAGCTAATTATGTGGAAAATTGGAAGAAATTGCAGAAGCCTCTGCGGGAAATGAGGTCAGGGCTGAAGGTTATCAGAGCGGCAGCCCTGCCTCTCTCCAGAGGCCTCCCCTCCCTGAGGCTGAGCTTGCAGTCCCCCCACTCTCCCTACCCCCACCCCTCACCCCTCCCCAGCCAGCTTCCCAGCTGTCCCCTTCCTCCTCCCCTCCCCCACTGTAAAAATCCAGAAGGAGATGCACAGTGGGTGAGCTTCCCTGCCTTGCTCTCCTGAACTGCTTTTTCCAGCCGCCTTCATCTCTACAGGGGTGGGGTGGGGTGATGGGGGGGGCAGAGCTGCTTGCCCGCACATCCAGGCACTCGTAGGACAGGACAAAGCCCGACTGCATCCTTAGCCTGCCAAAGTACTCTCATGCCCAGCACAAACAAGGACAAACATTTATTGAGTACCTACTGTGTGCAAGCATCAGTTGGCCTTTCTTTCTGTCCTTACTATTCTCTTAAACGCATCTGTGGCTTCCCTGATTTCTTGGGTTGTTTGCCTCGCTGAACCAACTCCTGTCCATCCTTCTGCATCCATTCTGGGCAGCCCTTCCCCACACAGCCAATGCATGTATGGATATATGTCTGTCTGTCACACATAGAGCAGAGTGGTTACGTATAGACCGTAGGACCTGGGACTATTGGCTAAATGGCCTCCTTAAGCCTCAAAGGACTCTTCATTTGTAAAAGGGGGCAGACCTCAGAAGTGTTGATGTCCTTGGGTAGTGGTCAGATTTCAAGGTGCCGTGTGTGTGTGTGTGTGTGTGTGTGTGTGTGTGTGTGTGTGTGTGTGTGCGCGCGCACACGCACATGCATTTATGAGGGAGCGCATGCATGTGTGTGCAGGAATATGTGTGTGTGCATTTATGTGGGTGTGTATCTCCATGTAGCATTTGGGCCTTGGGCTGTCAGGTCAGTAAGGGCCCACCTCTGTGCCCTGTCTCCTCTTGGCCCCAGTGGTCTGTACATCTCTGTCCACCAGGTTACAATGGGTTCCAGGGACCACATGCTCTCCAAGGAGGTCCTTGGGTGCCTTCTGCTGGTCCCTGGCATGGGTGTGGCCATGAGTGCTCAAGGGGGTTGAGGCAGGAGAACTGCACAATGTCCCCTCTGGGAAGCTAAGGCCACCCTTCAGGGACTGCTCACCCACCTCCGTAGCTTGCATCTCACACAAGAGCACCTTCCTGAAGCCCGCACTCCATGTGGTCCTAGTTGGTGGTCCCTTGTCTGGGCCACAAGTGCTCATCTGAACCCATCTCCAAAGCTGAATCGAGTATGGAGGTGGGAGCGTCACCACATGCTACCTGGGAGGTCTTGGAGGGCAGCTATCAGGGAACCGTGCAGGCCTGGACAGCAGCTGCCAGTGAGGCTCCCATGCTGCCCTCACCTCCCCTGTGGGCTGCTGGCATTTCCCCTCCCATAGGCATGGTCCTTGTCTGCCTCCTTTGTTACATCTCACCAGCCATGTCCCCTCTCTTGGGACACTAGGACCCTGACCGGTCAGTCTACTGTCCTAGCTACCCAGACATGGAAGCTAAGGGAAGAGACTTAGCTGTGTCTGTCCCTGGCTCTACTCACTTTGATTCATGAGAGAAGGGGAGGGGTCGTGGGCTCTGCCTGCAGAGAGAGCTCAGCCCTGGAGGCTCTGGAGTTAGAGATTCCTGGGTTACCAGAGAGGGCGCAGACTCCAGGACATGGGGGCAGAGTAGTGCCTGAGGCCCGAGGGAGCCATTCCGTCATATACGTATACATGTATACCATATACACATACATATGCATCATATACATATGCATCCACATATACACACACATACATACACATATGCGTATACATCATATACATGTACATATATGCCTGCGTTGTTTAACATGGAGTACAGAAAATAAGCAAGGTGTCTCTACCCCTCTTTTGCTCGGTTAACTGATCTAGGTGGTGGCTTCTCGGGGGCTGTGGACCCCTCCCTGGGGACGGACCTTCTCCCTTTTCCTTCTTACCTTGAGGTGTCCAGATGATCTCCCCAGCGCAGAAGAGGCAGGGAGCCTTCGTAATTGACTAGTGTTCAGACTGCCGGATAGCCTGTCATCTGCATAAGTAGAAGGGAGGATGCCTCTGTGTGTGTGTGTATATATATGCCTGTGTGTATGTGTGTGTATGTACGTATGTGTATATATGTATATGGTGTGTGTATGTGTGTGTATGTATGCCTGTGTGTGATGTATTTGCTTGTATGTGTATGTATGTGTGCCCTGTGTATGCCTGTGTGTTTGCATGTGTGTGTCTGTGTATATGCCTATGTGTTTGTATATGGGTGTACCTGTGTGTATATATATGTGAATGCCTGTGTGTATGTGTGTGTATGTATGCTTATGTGTGTATATGCCTGTGTGTATGCATGTATGTGTATATGCTTATGTGTATATATGTATGTTTGCCTCTACGTGTATATGCCTGTGTTTATTTGTATGCCTGTGTGTTTCTATATGTGTATGTCTGTGTGTGTGTGCTTGTGTGTGTTTGTGTGTCTCTGTGTGTATGCCTGTGTGTTTGTGTGTCTCTGTGTGTGTATGCCTGTCTGTGTGTATGCCTATGTGTTTGTGTCTCTGTGTGCGTCTGTGTGTATGCCTGTGTGTTTTTGTGTGTGTCTCTGTGTGTGTATGTCTGTGTGTATGCCTGTGTGTTTGTGTGTCTCTGTGTGTGTGTCTGTGTGTATGCCTGTGTGTTTGTGTGTCTCTCTGTGTGTGTCTGTGTGTATGCCTGTGTGTTTGTATGCCTGTGTTTGTATGTCTCTGTGTGTGTGTCTGTGTGTATGCCTGTGTGTTTGTGTGTCTCTCTGCGTGTGTCTGTGTGTATGCCTGTGTGTTTGTGTGTCTCTGTGTGTCTGTGTGTATGCCTGTCTCTGTGTGTGTATCTGTGTGTATGCCTGTGTGTTTGTGTATCTCTGTGTGTGTATCTGTGTGTATGCCTGTGTGTTTGTGTGTCTCTGTGTGTCTGTGTGTATGCCTGTGTGTTTGTGTGTCTCTGTGTGTATCTGTGTGTATGCCTGTGTGTTTGTGTGTCTCTCTGTGTGTGTGTGTGTGTATGCCTGTGAGTATGTGTTTGTTTCTCTTTCTCTCTGTGTCTCGGACTGAATGACCCACTCAACATCTCACTAGCAGCATGCCATTTTAGGGCTTTGGTCTCTGCCGAGCTGGCTCATTTTTCAGGACTGATGACTGAGGCTTTAAAAAGGAGAGAGAGAGGTACAGCTCGGGGTTCAAACCTACTCCACTCCGGAGCCTGGTGTGGTTTCCCCTAGGGCTGCTGATGTGCTCACTAATGCCCACCCCGATCTCTGAGCAGCCCCCAGCTTTCAGCACTCAGCCTTCCACTGGCCAAGGCTCCTCAAGGCCAGTGGGTGGTGGTCGAGTGCCCCCTCCTCCGGCAGCCTTGACTGTCTGAGGGCTCTGCCCCAGTGTCGGGTGGAGCCGCTGAAGTGGAGCTGGCTTTTCCCATTTGCAACTCTCTTCAGACATTTTCAGAATCTGGAAACAATTAAAGCGGCCCAGTGGGGGCTGATTGTACGCAGTCAAAGCGCCGGCTGTTGTGTTTGTCAGATTGATGTTGCCCTGGGCTGGCTGCTTTGTTAGCGCTCAGTCCTGCGTGGGGCCTTGAAGGAACCGCACACTAGAGGGAGGAAAAAATCCATCTCATAATCCTCAGAGGCGCAGCTCTGCCAGCTGGAGACATCATCGCCCCGGGTGTTTCCAGGGTGGGCGAGGTGCTGGAGGAGGGAGAGGGTGGCTTCTAAATGGGCCTGTCTGGTTCGCAAGACAGCCCATCCATTTTGAAGACAGAGGGAGAGATGGGAGTCTTGACCTGGACCTGCAGGCCGTCTGACTGGGAGAGCTGCCTGGGTTAGGAAAGGCTGCTTGCCGTCTGTTGGTCTTGTAATGGCTTGTCCCAGTCAGGAGGAGTCACCAGGAATCACTCACTGGAGGCCAGGGGTTGTGGGGGGATGCATCTCTAGAACCCAGTGTCCCTGTCCCTTAGTAAGAGTGCAGACATGGGAAGAGGGAGCATCAGATGGAGCACCAGGCCATTGGACATCAGCCTGGATCTTTGCCCTCAATGCCATTCTGCCGAGTCGTCTGCACTGGCAGATTCTGACTCCGGGAGCGGGAGGGTCACAACCCTTTCCAAGACCATGGGAAGGGACGCCACTGTCCATTAGCGGATGGTGCATGCGAAGGTGTCTGTGCATGCACTGGGTGCTCACTCAGCTGTGAAGAGACTTGAATGGGTGCACCCCAAAGCATGATGGGAGAGATTGAAGCCATAGGATCACCATGGACAGGAAGTGCATCTAGGCAGGAGCAGGCGAAACCCAAGAAGTGCAGAGTTTCTTCCTGGGGTTGTGTGAACATTCTAGAATGGGCAGAGGTAGTAGTTGTGGAGCATTACATTTGTGCTGTGCCATGGACTTTGCATTTCTAGACTGACCAGCTTGACCCAGTGTGTGTTTTACCACACTGCGGATAGAGTTGAAAACGAGAGGTGCTGGGGAGTGGGTCAGTCAGCAAAGTGCTTCCTTCATAAGTATGAGAACCAGAGTTGGATTCCCAACACCCATGTGATTGCTCACAACAGTCTCTTAACGGCTCCAGGGGATCCGTCACCCTCTTCTAGCCTCTGTGGGCTCTGTACACACATGGTTCAGAGACATACATGCAGGCAAACCATACACATAAGATAATAAATCAAGTTAATATATGTATATATGTAATATATTATATAGGTACAGTGGCATGCATCTCACTTTGGGGGTGTGGAGGCAGGAGCCTGCCGTTCACTGGCCAGCTAGCTTAGCTGTATCTGTGAGCCTTGAGTCCAGTGAGAGACCCTGTCTCAAAACACCAGATGGCAAAGTGATTGAGGAGGACAACTGACGTCTGGCTTCTCCATGTGTGTGTCCATGTCTCTTACATAAGCATGAACAGGAACATAGACAGGAGAAGAGGGCAGTGTGCAGGCTTGCTCATTGTGCTCCAATAGAGGTTTGCTGCACAGCCCTCCCTCTAAAACCTGGTGCACCTTGCTCTGCACCCAGGGCTCTAATGCCTACACTTTGCTCTGTATGAGGAGACACTCTCAGGAGCATGATGAGTGCCAGGCGAGCTCCTCTGCTGAGGGGCCTGTCATCCCCTGGTGTCTAGCATCCCTCATGGATGGGCCTCAGTCATGTGAACAGGTGCCTGCTGTCCTTTCGCAGAGAATAGAGCTGACTCAGAGAGACCATTGCTGTAACCTTCCCAGCTCCAACTCCTCTGCTCTGTGGGTGGTGGAGGGACTCTGCATTATCTGCAACCTCCCATCAGGAGCCTCTGGGCACACAGCATCCTATCATAGCTTCCTGCAGCCTGTGCCCCTGCAGGGCTGCTGTGAGCAGTCACACGCTCTTCTGCTGGCAGCCAGACAGCAGGCAGTAGTAGGAGCTGACCCCTGCAGAGGGCTCCCTGCCTCCATGCAAAGGAGGGTTCAGGTCTCACCATCACAGTGCTCAGTGGAGGCCTAAGGTCAAACCCCAGAAGTCTGTCCTGGACGTTGGAAGCCTGAGGACTGAACTGCAGTTCTTAAAGATCCTGCCTCAAGCCTAGGGCCCTGATCCTGGGTACAAGCTGGGCAAGGGTGAAGCAGGCACCAAGCCCCATGCTCCCAGCAGATGGCGCTCTCACCCTGGGAAGGGAGCTTGTCTGGGGAGGTGGGGGTGGAGAGGGCTCTTGGTTATGTCTCATTTATTCTTGCACAGCAGGTTTGGTGACTTGTGGCAGAGCCAGAGAAGGTTCTTCTTATGTACTTGGGCCTTGGGGTTCCATCCTACCCAAGGACATCCTGGGGTGCCAATCATGTTAGCGCAGTGGTATCCTGGTATACAGCCAAGCCACAGAAAAGGGGCCCTAGTGGGTTCCTTGGTAAGCTTGATGTTTCCAAGTCGTAGATGGATAAACCCAGAGAGGTATGTTCACTTGCCTGAGGCCGCACAGCTGAGAGTACAACTCTAGCTTGCTGGGCAGGTGGAGGCCTACTGGCTTTTGCTGGGAGATAGCTCCGTGCTGTTAAAACACCCTGAATAGATTTCCCTGCTTAATCTCCAAGGCTGGCACCACTGAAGCGGGGGAAATGGAGACACAGGGACTTCGGTGATGTGCCCTGGAATTGTCAATGATTTTGTACAGTGGACAGGAAACTTGGCTCAAACTGGGCCAGGTCAAAGTCGTGATTCCATTTTATACATGTGACTTAGGTAGTTGGGCCCAGAGCCTGCTGAGGTGTGGTATTTGAAGCCCTGTCACCAAGGGTTGATTTTTGTTTGAGGGTTTGGTTTTGGTTTTTTGAGACAGGGTTTTTCTGTAGCCTTGGCTGTCCTGGAACTCTGTAGACCAGGCTGGCCTTGAACTCAGAGATCGGCCTGCCTCTGCCTCCTGAGTGCTAAGATTAAAGGTGTGCGCCACCACTGCTGCCCAACTTGTTTGTGAGTTTCTATACTTATTTTGATGAATGTTGAGGAAAAAACCATTAGATTTAATACTGCAGATTTTTTTTTTTAAAGTCATTTGAGCTAGATATGGAGACGGGCCCCCTTTAATCCCAGCACGTGAGAAGCAGAAGCAGGTGGATCTCTGGTCTGCATAACAAGTCACAGGACGGTCAGGGCTACACAGAAAATTTATTCATCTCAAAATAAACTAAAATATAAGTAAAATAAGATTATCTGAGACAAGAGTGAGCCTCTTGTAAGGAGAAATTCAAAGCAGCTTGGTATTTTTGAACCCAGATTTTCTGGGGTATTTAAAAAATACACTTATTTGTTTATATGCTTGTGTGTCCCAAGGTACTCAGGTGGGAATCAAAGGTTATCGTGGGAGCTGGTTCTCTCCCACCATGTGGCCCCAAAGGATTGAACTCAGGTTCTCAGGCTTGGTAGAAACTACTTTTACTTACTGACTCATTTAGCTGGCTCTGGTGTGTGTGTGTGTGTGTGTGTGTGTGTGTGTGTGTGTGTGTAATGCAAGCATGGATTGGAGAGATGGCTCAGTGGTTAAGAGCACTTGTTGCTCTTGCAGAGGACCCAGGTTCGATTCCCAACACCCTAAGGTAGCTCACAACCATCTATAACTCCAGTTCCAGGGGGATCTGATGGCTTCTTCTGACCTCCTTGAGTACCAGGTGCACACATAGTGCACAGACATACCATCAGGCAAAACATTCATACACATAAAATAAAATTACTAAGTCTAAAAGTAAATCTGTAAGGTACAAGCTCAGCTTCCAGGTGGGGCTGCTGAGACCCAGCTCAGCTGTACTCTGAGGTGATGACTTGGGGTGAGCGGGGTCCAGGGCCCTGGGGGGGGGAGGGCCTACAGCTCACACGAAGCAGGTCTGTGGCCCCAAGCCTCAGTTTCTCCTTGAACCTGGGTTGTGTGTCCCCTGCCTATGCCATGGGGGGTATGCACATCAGATCAGAAACACACAGGCAATGTGCTAATTGGTGAGGGGGAACTTTGTGGGCTTGCTTGTTTGCTTGTATTTGCTTTGTTCTTTGTATGTATGTGTGCGTCCGTGTGAGTGTATGCCATAGACATGTAAGGACTGCCAAGGCCAGAAGAGAATGTCAGGTCCCCTGGAAATGGAGTTACAGGGAGCTGGGAGCCACCCAGTATGGGTTCTGCAAACAAAACTTGGGCCCTCTGGAAAAGCAGCCAGCACTCCTAACCACACAGCCCAAGGGGAGAGTATTGGAACCTGGCTTCCCTTGGTTTCTTTGTGTTTTAGAGCCCTCCCTGGAGGTTTAAGGGAAGCCCAGTTCCTGGTGGAGGAGGTAAATTCGGGAGCCAGGGGGTGGTCAGAGGAAGCTCTGGCTTAGCAGCCCCTTCCTCTGCAGTGTGGTGCCAGGGCCCAGCGTCACTCTGCGTCTGCACCCAGAGATCTGAGGGGAGCTGGCTCTACTCAGGCTCCAGAATATTCTGATCTTCTGTCTAAGCACAAGCTGTTTTGGAGCAATGGAGTTACCCTCCCTGCCTCCCAGTACGTGGTCTGTTGGGGTGTGGTCCACGGGCTCTGTCAGGAAGATGGGTGTGCGTGGAGGTTTGGGGGAACTGCAAAGCTCTACTGCCTATTGACCCAGACCTTGAACAAGGCCTCTTCAGTCCAGGCTGAGCCTCAATGGCCAAACCAGCCGGTTTCCAAACTGAGGAGGCCTTACAGGAGCCCAGGGTGGGGGTGGGAGGAACTCCCATGGTTCCTTTATTTGCTGTATCCCTTCCTCCCCGCACTGTTGTGATTTCATTACAAAAACCAGCCTTGCACGTGTCTTCCCATGTGGTATGTCCTCAAAGCACACAGCCTGAGCATCTGTCTTTCTTGGGAAGCCAGGCAGGGACAGAGGGGTCCTGTGGCCTTGGCTGGTGATGGAGGTGGGTTGTCAGGACCCATGAGAATTGGGTCCTAGGCTGCCTGCCTAGGTCGTCCTGGCACGGTTTGTTCCCCTTTAGGGCCGCTCTGAGGTCCCATGAAGAGGGTAGAGCAGCCATGAGAGTGGCCCGGTGACTCTTCTGCCCTAGGCCTCCACGTGAAGACACAGGGAGTGTGAGTCTAGGAAGACCACAGCAGGCGCACCTGTCACACAAAGGGTCCTTTGAGCACAGAGGACACAGACTGCTGAGCCCCACGGGGCAGCTGAGGCCTGGGGAGTGAGAGGGCAGTCCTTCCAGGACCCCATTCTTATGCTACAAAGAACTGGCCACTCTATAGTGGCTGGTAGTGTTCACACCCCGCCCCATTTCCAGCTCGCAGCTGCAGCCTCAAGTTAATTAACCCTCCCAGCACCTCTCCAGAGGAGCTAATTAGGACTCAGATCTCCTCCGTGGGTGGCTAAACCAAGGCCCACAGGGCAGAGCGAGAGAAAGGGGTTGAGCCTGGGCTCAGTGTCAACACCCGGCTCACAGCTTTATGATGGGGGGGGGGGGGCGGGTCTGGGGCCTCTGGCTACTTCTAGAGAAGCCGCTTTTGCTGTCTTCTTCTTAAAAGTGTACACAGTGCTTGCCCAAATGGGGAGTTCTAGGAATTCAGACCCCGCCAAGCTGGTGACCATGGGGCAGATCCAAGGTGTGGGTGGCCCTGGTGGCAGGGAGGGCAGGAGTGACCAAACCCTCTGCAGGCTGAGCGATGTCCAGACTCCTCTTCCTTTTAGACCTCCATGCCAGGCCTAGAAGGGAGCTCAGTGGAGTTTTGTGAATGGGCGGCTGTCACCGCGGTAGGTAAGGGTCAGTGGGCTGGCCGCTCTCAGCAGGACGTTCACTCCTGTAGGCCTCAGAGCTGTGTGTGTTTGCTTTGGGGTAGAGATGCTCCCGGAGGTTTGACTTGCAGGAGCCAGGCCTGTTGCTTGTTTCTTCAGCCTCCTGCGGGGCTGGCTGACATCAAAGCCTGTCTCCCTGAGGCTTGTGATAGCTCTACCCACCCCCAAGAGTTCTTGCTTGTTCTAGGGGCACAGAGTCAGTGATGATAGGCAGCAGGGGTCCCGTGTCTGGTTGCTTTCGGACCCTGGAGGAAAGGGCACTGTGTGGCTGTCTCTTTGGTCAGAGGTACCCCGGAAGTCTTAGTTTTCCATGGGAGTTTATCATGACATAGATATTCCCCTCTTTTGGTCTATTATGCTATTCTTTCTTTTTTATACATTTATTTAAAAGATTTGCTTATTATGTATAGTGTTCTGCCCACGTGGACATCTGCAGGACAGAAGAGGGCATCAGATCCCATTACAGATGATTGTGAGCCACCGCGAGCCACCGCGTGGCTGCTGGGAATTGAACTCAGGACCTCTGGAAGAACAGTCAGTGCTCTTAACCACTGAGCCATCTCTCCAGCCCCCAACATTCTTTTTCTTAATACTAAAGACAGAACCCAGTGTCTCATGTATGCTGCTGGGCAAGCGCTCTACTATGAGCTATGTTCCCAACCCTTTTCCTATTTTTATTTTAAAACAGTCTCACTCTCTTTTAAAATAAACATAACTGTAGCCTAGGCTAGCCTTGAACTCATTCTGTAGCCCAGGCTAGCTTTGAACTCACTCTGTAGCCCAGGCTAGCCTTAAACATGTGGTCCTCCTTTTCCTCAGCTTCTGAGTAGGTATGCTCACAAGTCTGTCGCCATGCTTATCTCTCTATTCAGAATCTTATACACTTTCTGTCCCAGGGTTTCCTAAGCCTGTGCACATGGCTTCGTCCACCTTGAGGGTGGATCTCTGGTTAAAAGCCAGGGTATAAGGTCACTGTAATTATGTAGTATTAGTGCATGTCTCATTAGCTCCACACCAGGTGGCTTAATCCACACTGTCCTGATAGAACTGTGGGTTGGACCCAGCTGTGGCTCCTTTGTTACGGTTTTCCTGAGATGTGGCCATCAGGGGCCCTAGGCCTGTGCAGATCCCTGTGGTTGGCCAGGAAAGGCTGTCTTCAGGAGCACTCTCCTCATGGGGTGCCTAAGGCTACTCCTCACCATGAACTGCTTGACTGCAAGGCAGCTGGCTTGATAACCCTAAGACCCAACCCCAAAGCAGCCAGACCTTCAGTCTATCTCAGCCCAGATCCCCTGCCACCAAGCCCTACCCCATCCCACAATGCTCTCTGCTGGCCCCATACACCCCCCCCCCCCCCCACACACACACACTGGTCCTAACCCCATGCAGAGAGCAGGCATGGCTGCAGGCCATGCATAGCAGTGGCTATGGCTTAGGTCCCAGCCTTTTCCTCCTGTCTACTTTTTGTAGGTCTCTCAGCCTGGGCTGTGTATGACTATGAGATACTGACGGACTAAGGGCTCAGCATACCAGGCCAAGGTACACGTTGACATGATCAGAATATCTATCCACGGGATGTACAGGAAGTCCTTAGACATCTTTGCTACGGTGGCTGCGAAGGACCCGAAGGCAGGGTCACCCAGTGCAACCTTGTCAGGCTGTGGACTGGGGGAGGGCCCCAGCTGAACTGCAGGCACAGTCTGGAGATATTTCCACATTTCATAAACCCATAACATAGACTAGGAAACTGAGGCTCAGAGACACCAGCCATTGCCTAAGGACACACAGCTAGGGGATAGTGCAACTGTATTCACACCCCGGCACAGACAAGTGTGAGTGGCACACACCTATGATCCTAACACTTGAGAGGCTGAGGCAAGAGAACTGAGAGGTCTGGGCTAGCCTGGACTACATAGTGAAGCCCTGCTTCAAAAAAAAAACAAACAAGAAAACAAACAAACAATAAAAGGAAAGGTCATGCTTGCCCCAGCCTACACTCAGCCCCCTCTGCTATGCTTGCTCTCTGCCCAGGTCGTGTTGGTTGGGTTCCTCTTCCCATCCTTGAATCTCAGTTCTGCCCTGTGAATAAAGGGGGAAGGCACCCCCGTCATACTGACAACCAGCTGTGCAGCTTCCAGATGCCTGGCTCAGGTGACAGCCTTGCAGGTCGGAGGCCTGGAGATCTGAGAGACAGCGGTGGAGCGTGTGCTGGCTGTCGCCACAGGATGGCTCTTGGCGTATAATCACTTCCTACAGCGCAGGGACAAAGACCATGGTGACAGACAGAAGGCTCTGACAGAGGAGGCGGGAGGGCAGAGCCCTGGAGGGGGAGAGGTCTCACTGCAGGGTGCGTGGCCTCTGCTCACATCTGCGTGGCAGGTGGCAGGTGTGAGCTGCTGGCAGGACACCTGAGCTCTGCGAGCTGCATGCCCCAGGCCCCAGGGCTCTGGTTGTCGAAGCAGCATAAAACACAGGTTTTTCCTGGCCACCAATTAAGGCTTGTGCTGATGGGTCTAGTATGAGCAGTGAGAAGCTTTTGCTTGGATTCTCAGCCTGGAGTCTCTGTGGTGGGGGAATCATGGCTCACAGTGGGATGGATATGCTTGTGGAGTGACAGGAAGTGTGGCCCTGGATGATGGTACAGAGCTATCAGGGTTGGCCACTTCCTCTGTCCCACACACGCCTGTCACCGCCCAGTGCCAGGGACTCACTCTCCCATGCAGGGGCCAGTGCAAAGGCACCTGGCTCACTTTTGCTTACTGGGCAGATGCATGGAGTACAGGCCAGGCTCTGAGACAAACAGATTTTACGCTCAGAAATAGAAAACCATTTGCAAACAGCCCATAATGGTAGCTCCAGGCAGGAGTCCTCACAATGACTGAGCCTGGGTATGGGGGCATGAGGCAAGAGTGGCTGTGTATCATCTTGAAGTGTCTCTAAATGCTGATTAATATTTTATGTATGGCTTGTGGGTTTGTTGTTGTGTTTGAGACACGGTCTTACTAGGTAGCCCAGGCTGGGCTGGAACTCACCATCCTCCTGCCTCAGCCTCCTGAGTGCTGTTAAGCTTGTTAATTTCAAGGCAGAAAATAGGGCAGTGGTGGCGCATGCCTTTAATCCTAGCACTTGGGAGGCAGAGGCAGGCAGATTTCTGAGTTCGAGGCCAGCCTGGTCTACGGAGTGAGTTCCAGGACAGCCAGGGCTACACAGAGAAACCCTGTCTCGAAAAACGAAAAACAAACAATCAAGGCAGAAAATAGCCCCTTTAAACCTGGCAGATGCCACAGGCACAGGATGGATATCACTAAGGCAGACAGATGTCTCCATGGGTCCCCAGACTGAGGCTCTGGGGTGGTGTAGCATCACCTCTGGGGGGCGCTGTGCGGTAAATGGTCACTTGCTGAGGTGAGGGTCAGAGTGCTGGCTCTGCTCTGCTGGGTGTGTGATTAGCTGCTCGCTATCTACCAAAGTGCACCAGCAATGACAGCAACAGCCCAGCTTGAGAACTAAGAACCTGGCTCTGGTCCTGAGGCCAGGAATACAGCTATAAAACCTTTCTGGCTCCCAGCATGGGGCTGGTCCATGAGCTCTTGTCATGAGGCCTTTACAGGAGCTGGGTAGGCAACTACAGCACAGACAGTGAGCTGTTGTGAGGGCCTGTCTTCTGAGGGTCCAGGGTGGGAGACAGGAGGAGCTCAGTCTCTCCTGCAGACCCTCCAATGAAACCTCTTTCATCTGCAGCTCCTCTCTCACCAGTGTATACCCTGGGGTGAACGCATGAGCCTTGCTCAGCAGACTGGAGGGCAGTGCGCTTCATGGGATGGAGTGGATGTCAGCCATAGCCTGTTGTCAGAGACATGGGGGACTTCTTTCCGCTCCTCTCCTCATGAGTTCAGGAGGGTTAGTCCATGGGTTGGCAACAGCCTGCTCTGGCCCTGCCAAGTGACTCACAGGAGACAGGAACATTTATTTGAAGGAACATGATTGTTGGCTCTGGGAAATCAGAGAGAAGCATCCACCATGCCCACAGGTTCAACTGGCTCACTGTGCCCCAAAAGTCACAGCTGGTGTCAACCTCACTGAACTGGGTACCTGGTAGCTGAGTGGTGTACCCCAGAGGCGGACATTGCAGGGGAGATGTTTTCTCAAGATCATTGTGAGGCTCTGCTCCGGCCTGGGAAGCCAGGCCTGCTGATGAGTTTGGACATGACACTTGGAGCCCTACTTGTCAGCAGTTCCCCTTGCCAATGCTTTTTGGGCACGGTGGCCCATTTATTGATTAGTCTAGCAGCCTAATCTTTGAACAGAATTGATTTTTTTTTTTTTTAAGATGAAGGATTTGGGCTGTTTGAGCATCTGTTCTGATGTCACAGGGACGCGTAAATTAGGTTTGAATCCCCGTACAGGGAGCTGATTGTAAGGAAGGGATGAGTGTTTGCTGGGACTATCTCCCGGGGCATGGCAGCCATTTTGAGAGCCCCCACATTGGTGCTGCTGCAGAAGGCCCGAGAGCATCCCTGGCCTGCGTGCCTCTCTGGCCTCAACTTTGTCTGCCCTGTTCACGGGATGGGGATTAGCTGGCTGGCGGCAGATGCGTGTTCCACAGTGGCTTGGAGAGCTGGCTCGTGCGAGGGACCAGCTGGAGGCTGAGCACTGGGGTCTGTGTGAGGCAGATGGCTGTGTCAGATTTGGCTCTCAGAAACTGTGCAAGACACGCTTGGCGGGACTCAGTGGCCTGGCCTCCCGGGTGGGCCGAGTTGCTGGGCCTGTGCTGCCTGCCTGGCCTGCATTGCCTGTGTATGGCGTTATGGGTCTTTCTGGAAGCCTAGGAGCTAAATGACACATAGGTTCTTCCAATGACCACAGCCCATCCAGGACAAGCCTGACCCCACCTCAGGCCTCACCACCCTATGCTCACCTTTATCCTGGATGCTTGTGTGGCCGTTCTATGGACAAACAAGTCACTACCCCAGGGCCTTTGTGCCTGCTGAGCTCTCTGCCAAGTGTCATATATTCCCTTGCTTCCCTTAGGCCTCTGTGAGTCCTTTCCTGTCCACGCTATCTGAGATCCTCATCTTGGGCCCACCACACTCCTCGCTGTGTGTGGCTGACCTGCTGTGTGTCACCTGAGGTCCTTATTTGCCCTTCTGACCCCTGCTGAGTCCTGTGAGTCCTGTGGGCCCTGGGTTGACCTTGAGTATGGCTGTATATAAGAGGCACTCAGTAAATGAGTGTGGGAGGGGAAAATGGAGGTGACAAAGACCCAGGTGCCACCAGGCCCTCTGTGTGTAATGAGGAAGCAGAGAGATCCTGCCCTGCATTTGCTCTAAAACCTTGCAGTTAGATGGAATCATCAGGATGGACAGACAGACAAACAGGTGGGTGTGTGGGCAGAGACCCAGCTGAGGCTCCACGCCCCACCCTGCCCGTGTCCCCACTGGGCTGAAGGGACATTAGGAAGATGTCTGTGGCTACAGGCCAAAGAGTGTCCTGCTTGGGTTAGGGAGAGAGTCACAATGGCTCCTGGCCTGGGATGCTCTCATTTGGGGGGATGACTTTATCCATTTAGGACAGCAGAAGTCTGGGTGCTGCCTACTCTGCAGTGGGAGTAGGAGGTGCAGGGAGGGGTGAGGATGGGCCTGGGATGGCTGCCTGGGGGAGTTGGTGGCATTTGGGCGAAGTGCACAGAGAAGTGACTGGTGCTTCTTCTACTCCATAGCTCTTGGGACCTTGCCATCAGCTCCCCACCCCCATCTTGTGCAGAGGCCCAGAGGGGGCAGGTGACTGGCCCACAGCAGCACAGCAGGGATGTCAGGAAGTAGGGCTCAGCAGGGCCGTGAGTGGGCACATACCCACCCTACAGAGCAGTGACAAACAGGAACTGGGTGGGTTAGTCACTGCTCCCTTGAGGACTGGCCTGTACTTCTTTGGATTTGGTCCTTGGATGCCTCAGGTCCCCTGAGACAGTGTCAGAGTGAGGTAGGGGAGGCTGAGAAGTAGACATTGCCCCTACAGCTTGCTGGCCTGTGGGGTGGCTGAGCTGGCTGCCAGGGACTTGTGGGTGAGGCCTGCTGAGGACCAGAGTAAGACAAGCAACAACGGTGCGCACCCAGGCACAGGTCTGCATGCACCAAACATGTGCACATGCTGAGCTCGGGGCTCTTTGTCTCACTTCCCAAATGAACCTAACTGCCCATTGGTATGTCCACCCCAGGTTCTCCTACAGAAATGATAGGCCTCTCAGTGGTAACAGCAGAGCTTTGACCCTAAGGGGCCCTGATCATAAACATAGCCAGCACAACCTCACCTAGCACAGGATCACAAAGGTAGGCTGCTGTGATTCCCAGAGACTGAGGTACAGGAAGACCAGCCTGCATCAGCAACTGAAACAAGAAGCCAGAGAGTCGTGGCAAGGGGCAGATAAGAGGCAGGTGGCATCCAGCTTGCTTACCAGCACATACAACATGGGCCCTGGGTGCAAGGGGTGTTTGCAGGAACCAGAGGCTGTGTGTTACCTTAGCCAACCTGGGTGCTGTCAGCAGGACCCGGGAGATGAGACCCAGGTGTGACACTTGGGCAAGCGTCTTTTCCTTTGTCTGTGAAGTGGGAGCGTGGCAGGGTTCTTTTGGAAGTGCCTAGCACGCTCTCCCAATGCCGCCACAATCAGACTAACAACCTGAGGGGTTGTGTCTGTATGAGAAGGACTGAGGAAGATTCTAGAAACCTGGTGACTGTCAATGCAGGTGGTGAGAACATGACTTCTGGTCTAGCATGGTGTTACTGCCCTAGTCGGGAGGTGCTCCCTGTGCAGGGAGTGTCCCTGCTGGCCAGACCTGTACCCGCTAAAGCCTGGTGAGTTCCTAGGCCTTGACTTTGATCTGGACTATTAGGCCAGTCTGGGCTACTCAAGGAGGGGAGAGAGGCATAAGCGTGTGGCTCTGAAGGAAAGGAGAGTGGACAAGGACAGACCTAAAGGCCCAGTGAGGAATGTAGGGGGAGAATGCCTCTCGGGGTGGGCTGAGGAGAGGGGCAGTGTCTTGCTGCTGGGTAGAGAGTGCTGTGGGCAGTGGGGAGCCAGGGAGGGTGTGTGGGAAGGAATAGTCCAAGCCAGGGCCTATTAGCTCTAGAGGGTTGGGCCCTCCACCAGAGCAGTTGACTGGGTGTGACCAAGGAGAGTGGAAGGAGCACAGACCTCCATGGATGGCATTGACCCCCTCCCTTCTTTGTGTAACTGAGGGCTTCAGGACTGACTGAGCAGGGCGATTGTCCCTCCTCAGCCTCTAGCACCACCTTCCCCTGGCCTGGTCTGTACCTGCTGCCTGAGTGAGTCTCCTGCCATCTAGGTACTCGGCCTACAGAAAGCAAGGGCTGGGCCATCGTCCTCCGTCTCTTGTTTGGCAGTGTGCACATTTGTTCAGGGCTGCATGCATCACACACACACTGCACAGGGATGTGGACTGAGATCCAGGCTGCACACTACATAGCAGGCATTAATCCTGGGGCTAGGGCAAGCGCTTCCTCTTCCTGCCTCCTCTATAGTAACTCAGGAGAAGAGCCAGCCATGCATAAAGTCCTTTATGAGGCTAAAACATGTGTAGGAGATGGGACGTGGCCTTGCACGCACCATCCTGAGGTTTCTGGGTTACTAGCTGTTTTCTTACACTATGACATCTTGTTTACCCAGCAGTATCACCAGCTCACACAATTGCCAACATGTGAGCCCTGTGAGGGGACCGAGGAGTGCAAGCTCCTCACTGCCCAGTGTAGCTGTCTTCAGGGTGGGGCTGTGCGGTGGTTCCTATTCCTGTCTCTTTGAAAATGTTTTAATATTTGTGCGTGTGTATGGTGTGTGGTGTGTGTGGGTGTGTATATGGGTGTGTATGTGTGGTGTGTGATGTGTTGGGTGCTATGTATATATGTGTGTGGTATGGTGTGGTGTGCATATATGTGGTGGTGTGTGTGTGTATGTGTAATGTGTGTAATGTGTGTGTTTGTGTGTAGTGTGTATGTACATGTGTGTCTGTGTGTAGTGTGTGTGTGGTGCAATGTATATATATATATGTGGTGTGTGTATGTAAGGTATGTGTGTGTGTGCTCATGCATGTGGGGTATGGGGTGTGTTTTTGTGTGTAGTGTGTATGTGTCTGTGTGTTTAGTGTGTCTGTGGTGTGGTGTGTATGGGCGTGGTGTGTGTGTGTGTGTGTGTGTGTTCTCACACATGCCTCTGTGCACAGGTAGAAGTCAAAGGACAGCTCACAGGAGTTCGTTCTCTCCTACCACATGGATCCTGGGACTTGAACTCAGATCATCAGGCTTGGCAGCAAGCACCTCTACCCACTAAGCCATCCCGTTGGTCCTATGATTCCAGTAGTAACAGATGGAGATCCTGACAGTAGCCTCTGTGTTTGTATTGGGGGGAGGGAGGGGTATCATTAGCATCACCCTGTGTACACATGTGGATACTGAGGTAGAATTGATGTATCACTTGTCCACATGGAGGCCTGAGCTTGGCCCTGGCTCTGGGGTGGAGAAGTAGAGTCAGGAAACCAGGCTGCTCCTGTCCCCCTCTCCCTGAAGTCCCAGGACTGGCTACCTCTGAAGGGCATCCTGGTCAGCCTATTTTAAACCTTCCTGAAGTAAATGAGTGGAGTTTCCTGAGATCTTGTCTTTCAAGAGCTCTGTCCCCGCCCCTGCCCCCTGGATTCTTCATGCTGTTGTTGTCTCCTGTGTTCTGCCCCAGGCTCCGGGTATTGAAGGGAGGGCTGGACACTTCCCAGCTCTGCTCAGTCCTACTCCTGGCTCAGCCAGCAGCAGCCCCTGGAGGTCAGGGCTGAAGGACAGGGATCAGGGAGGAGAGCCACCCTGCAGCCTCTGTTGCATAGTGAGCCGTTGCCAGGCTCTGCCCCCTGACTCCAGCAAACTGGATCTTTGTCTCTGTACAGATTGCCTGTATTGCTACCTGCTCAGTTAGCGCTGGCTTTGGGTTACCTGGGTAGGACTTTACACAGAAAGAAAGGCACTCAGCCTTTGATCAAGGGCCCAGTGAGGAGTACAGGCCGGGGTGATCCAAATAGCCACCCTGGGCTTGGGAGGGGACTTTGCAGTGCAGCTGTGAGCAAATCACATAACCCCTCTGGTTTTCAGTCTCTCATCTGTGGAACAGGGTAACACTTATTCGGCTGCCTGCCTCGATGGATAAGCATGTGTTGATTAAACAGCTTTCTTCTGGGTTCTGTGGTTGCCTCTTTTGAGGAGCAGAGGGTCAGATCTGATGGGCTGTCATGAGTATGCGCAGTCGTGTAACCAGGAGCCTCTCCTCAACCCTAAGTTCTGTCTGGACAATTCTCTTCATCTTGGCTCTGGCTGACAGCTCACCCAGACTCACACTGCAAACAGCCCAGGGCAGCCCTCCCCAAGAAGTAAGCAGGGAAGCAGACCTGGGCTCCTCAGGGCTCCAGGGACAACCCACCTGCCTCTTCTCCTTTCTCTTTCTTCCTTCTTGGTTTGTGGTTCTGTGAATTGAATACATTGTGCATTTTCAGCAATCCTCCTGCCTCTGAGTTCCATCCCTGGCCCATTTTTATTTAAAGAATTATTTATTTATTTAATGTGAGTACACCCTTGCTATCTTCAGACACACCAGAGGAGGGCGTCAGATCCCATTACAGATGATTATGAGCCACCATATGGTTGCTGGGAATTGAACTCAGGACCTTTGGAAAAACAGTCAGTGCTCTTCACCGCTGAGCCATCTCTCCAGGCCCCTGGCTCACTCTTTACATTATATTTAGAGACAGGGTTTCATTAGGTTGCCCACGCTGGCCTTTACTTTGCTCTGCAATCCAGGCTGGCCTCAAAATTATAATCCTCCTGAGAAGCTGGAGGAGCGGCTGTGCCAAGTGGCTCATTTCTTCCTCCTGCCTGGTGCTGCCGGCCACTCATGGTTCCCACCTTCTCTCTGACCTTTGCCTTTGCAGCTGTGCACCCTCCCTCCCTGTCTTCAGGAGGCCATCTTCTCTCTCTCTCTCTCTCTCTCTCTCTCTCTCTCTCTCTCTCTCT
>NW_022196905.1:258752522-258755191 GCF_008632895.1 Mastomys coucha
TCTCTCTCTCTCTCTCTCTCTCTCTCTCTCTCTCTCTCTCTCTCTCTCTCTGTCTCACACACAAACACACACACACACACACAGACACACAATGCATGTGCTTTCCACAGCATGGGGTCTCACAGTGGCCAGACCCTTGTGTCAAGGTCAAGACCCCAAGGACATGTCCAGGTGGTGGCAGTAGAGAGTACTGGTCTTGGTTAGTAGTTGAAGTGAAATTCACAAAACAGAACCATCTGTGTCCCACATACTGCTTGGGGGTCATCAGATGTCACTGTGTGTGTGTGTGTGTGTGTGTTCTCTGTCTCACTCTAGAACACATACATCACTACCTCCTTACTCTATTGCCCTTCCCTCCCCTGCTCTGAGAGGAATGCTGCCTTAGTCCTGGGGGGCAGGGTGTGTGTGGAACTGGAAGCCAAGGTAAGGGGGCCTACAGGCCCAGTCTGCCAGTAACAGTTCTGGGTTTTCAGAATCCTCAACACCAGTGTGGGGAGAGGAATCCCTCATGCCTCTCTCTCCTCTTCAACCTTTCTGAACATCAGCCCTGACCCCCACACAGAGCCTTCCTGAGCCCTTTCTGACCCAGTGAGTCCCCAGAGCAGAAGTGTCAGCTGGGGGGTAGGGGAAGGTGGTGTCTGTGTTGGGATGATGGAGCCATTTCTGAGCTGTCACATGGAATCCTATCCCTTGCCCTATCCCTCCTGGCTGGCTGTTCCTCTACCCATCAGCTCCATTCTAGGGTCAGATGTGCAATGCCTAAATGCTGGCTGGGCTCTGGTAGCATTTCCTGAAAACAGCGAATGAAGAAATATGGTCATCACCATGCCTGTGTGCTCCTCGCCGCTCCGTGCCTCTGGTTCCCCTCCCACAACGTCCAGTGTAGTGACTCAGGGGGGCTGCTCTGTTACCAGAGTTACCAGGAACAGAGTCTGGGTTCTAGTGGCCCTAACAAGCCAGGTGTGGCCGCTGTCCCTGACGCGCCAATTAAAAAGATACATGATAGTGAAAAGCAGAGAAAGATTCATCTAAGGAAGCCATGTTGGGAAAGGCCGGTGACACCCACAACACCCCCTAAGTCCATCTTGGGGTCTTGACATGCGGCTTAGGTTTGCTTAAAGGATAAGCATCAGCTAAGCAGATCTGTGAGGACGTGGCCCCGCCCATCACTGGCTGCCCATGTCTTAGGTGTCTTAGCCCCAGCTGCTCCCATAAGGTGGTCTGACAAACTGTCAGAACGGTATGAAATCTTTTCCTGGGAGACAGTCTCCCTCTCTGGCTGACACTGGTCCTCAGCTTTTTCCTTTCCCCACTGTGGGAAATTCTGATTCTGGGAGTCCATTGTTTCTGTAGCCTGAGAGCCAGAGGGGAACAGGTGTCTCTTTGAAATACTTGCCTTCCTACCCAGAGAGTCACATTTTCCTAGTTCCCATATCACTCCTTTGAAGCTTACAGAGACCTGACGTAAAGGGACAGTCATTTGCCCCACTTGACAGTTGGGGAAACTGAGGCTCATGGCCATTAAACAGCTCACCTGGCATCTTACAGTTAGAGGACAGCAGGCACCCCTGCCCCAGGATGTCTGGTGGTGTACACACACACAGTGCCCTTGCTGCCTGCCTGTGCTTGGACTCCCTTCTGCTCACTGGTACCTCCCAGACATGAACTATGACTCTCAGGAGGCCCCTGGCTAGCACAGCTCATGGCAGGGATCCCTCCTCAGGACTGTCTCCTTGAGGGGTATGCACCTGCAGTTTTGACCACTTCCTCTAGGGGGAGGTGAAGTTGCAGAAGTGTCTGCAGAGACAAACCCTGAACACCCAGGGCCAGAGGCCACCATGTCTTGCAGAATGACCTTTGGAGGGGCAGGGGACCTGGAGATAGGGAGGGTTGTACCAAGCCCAGAGTGAGGGTGGAGTGGGACGAGGCATTTGCAATTTCTATAAAGCATCTATCTGAATGCTGCTGGACTTTGATGTGTCCGTCCTCAGGGCCGCCTGACACTCTGCTGTGTAGAGTGTGTAGATAGACACAGCTGGGCCGTGTAGAGGTCCCCTTGGGTTCGTCTTTCCTCTGTCACTGCAGGTCACCGTATCTCTGCCTCCCAGGTGAGATTGTGTGTCAGAACAGGAGGGTGGTGGGCCAGGGAGGAGAGAAGATGAGCTTTTTTCTTCATTTGCTTCTCAGGGCTGCCAAGCCACAAGTTCCTCAAGGGGAACTTGGTGTGTGTGTGTGCGCGTGCTGGCTGGTTTTTATGTCAACTGGACTCGAGCTGTAGTCATCCACGAACCTCCAAAAGATCAGCTGCAGGCAAGCCTGTAGGGCATTTTGTTAATTAGTGACTGATGTGGTACTACCCCTGAGCTGGTAGTCCTGGGTTCTATAGCAGGCTGAGCAAGCCATGGGAAGCAAGCCAGTAAGCAGCACCCCTCCATGGCCTCTGCATCAGCTCCTGCTCCAGGTTCCTGCCCTGACTTCTCCCAGTGGTAGACTGTTTCCTGGATGTAGAAGCAGAATTCTTTCCTCCTGAAGTTGCTTTTGGCCATGGTGTTTCATCGCAGCAACAGAAATCCTGGCTAAGACAGCACATCACTAGATCATGTTAGAACCACAGGTCTGAGCAGGCCTGGGACTCCACATCCTTTTTTTTTTTTTTTTTTTTTTTTTTT
>NW_022196905.1:258755284-258776298 GCF_008632895.1 Mastomys coucha
GAACTCAGAAATCCACCTGCCTCTGCCTCCCAAGTGCTGGGATTAAAGGCGTGCGCCACCGCCGCCCGACTGGGACTCTGCATTCTTGACACCTGGGGTGCACAGTAGCTGTCTGTGTTTTCCCCTCCTTCAGCTCTCCTTATCCCAAACTCTGGGAGATCTGGGTAGCGCTCCTAGCTCCTGGAATACCTTCTGTGGGGTCTGTGTCTGTAGTCGCCTGGCCTTGGGCACCTGTCAATTACCCTTGCTTTTAGGGTTCAAATAAGGCACACATGGCATGGTCCATTCTGCCCTGCAGAAATTAAAGTTTAAACACCGTATTCATCAGTTTTACCTTTGCTTACTCTATGAAGAATAACAACATAAAACTTACTCTGTTGGCCGGGCGGTGGTGGCGCACGCCTTTGATCCCAGCACTTGGGAGGCAGAGGCAGGTGGATTTCTGAGTTCGAGGCCAGCCTGGTCTACAGAGTGGGTGCCAGGACAGCCAGGGCTACACAGAGAAACCCTGTCTCGAAAAACCAAAAGAGAGAAAAAAAAAAACTTACCTTGTTGGCCATGTGCGCAACTTGGGAGCAGAAATAACGTGTGCCAGGGGTAACCCACATTCTGTCCAGTCCTCAGACACTGCCTCTTCTCAAGCATCACCCTGTCCCACACCCAGTAAGCAAATGTATTGTCTAAGTCAGTGTCCCATTGCTGTGAGCAGTCACCATGACCACTGCAACTCTTACAAAGGAAAGCATTTAATTGAGGCTGGTTTATAATTTCAGAGGTTTAGCCCTTTATCATGGTGAGAAGCATGGTGGCAGGCAGGCAGGCGTGGTGCTGAAGGAGCTGAGAGATCTACATCTGGCTCACCATCAGGCAGCAAGAAAAATCTAACACTGGGCCTGGCTTGAGCATCTGAAACCTCACCACCCCAGTGACACAATTTCCCCAACAAGGCCACACCTCCTCCGACAAGGCCACACCTCCTCCAACGAGGCCACACCTCCTAATACCTTCACTCCCTATGGGCATGTGGGGGCCGTTTTCATTCAAACCACCACAGTTACTTTCTTTTTTTAAAACCTTGTTTTATTTTTTGAGACAGCATGGCGTGTAGCCCAGGCTGGCCCCAAAGTCACTATGTGGTTAAGGATGACCTTGAACTCCTGATCCTCCTGCTCTTGTCTCCTGAGTGGTGGGATGACAGGCATGAGCCAAGGTACCTGGTTTATACAGTGCTGGGGACGAAACCCAGGGCTTCATCACGTATGTAGACAAGCACTGTATCAATGGAGTTCTAGCCACTGTTGCTACAAAGCCCTGGCAACCCTGGAAGGGCTCACAAGCTTTGGATTCAGGATCCTCCTATTGAGCCCAGCCCATGCCACCCACACCCTCATCCAATTTTTCTTTCTGTCTCTTCATTTGGCCTCTTATGGACATTTCCTTTCAACAGGATTGCACACCTCTCTGGCTTTTTATATCTGATTTCTTTCACACAGCATCCTGTGTTCTGGGTTCGTCCATGTTGGCTGTGGTCAGCTTTCTCCTCTTTTCATGGCCGAGCCATACAGACACAGCCGCCTTGCCATCTTGCAAGCTGAGTTCTCTGAGCCAAGCTGTAGACCAAGCATTCCCACCTCATCTCTTGTGCTAACACCAGCCCCCACCATGTCGTGTGACATCTCTGGGATTTTACACAGTTAAGCGCCTTGGCTGTGGCCCCCTCATAGTGTGTGGCCAAGCTGGGCTTCACCCAGGCACTTGGGCAGGGCCTCCCAGAATTTGGGATATGGCAAGCTGAAGGAGGAGAAGACACAGCCAGCTACAGCAGGGAGCCAGCTCTGACATGTCTTTAAGCCTGTGCCTTAGATGTGGGGTGGAAACAGTGAGACCGGGGTGCTGCCTCCCCATCACGGCTCCAGCTAGGAGCCACAAGGTGGCCCATACCCTCTGTGATGCCCCAAGGCCTGGCTAGGTGCCCTCTCCTCTCCTTGTGGTATTTAGTTATGGAGTGGATGCCAAGCCTGCTACAGGAATGTTCATGGTTAAACCTCCCAGGTTTAGCCTAAGTTTTGTTTTATGGGCCATTTGGGTCCAGCAAAGTGGTACCCTCCACAGGGAGTGTTTATTCATAACCCGGGCAGCTGGCTGAAGCAGTCTTTACGCTGCCCAGAGGGCTTCAGTGAATTCCTGGGGGCAGCTGAAGGCCTTGGAATGGGCGGTCCCTGGAAGCCAGGTTCTGGGATGCCCTGAGCTCCTGGAAGGCATGCTCACCTGATATCCACAGATGTGCACACACTGCTCTCTGCAATGGGGGCATGCACCCAGATGTAATGGTGAGGATGGCTTAGCAGGCAATCTGTCTATGGGGAGGGCATGGGGGAGATACTCAGAAGGAGATGCTGAGGCACACCCATCTTCTCTGTTGTCCTGTTAGTTTCTATGGGGACAGTGATGCCTGACTGACATCACTCTCTACATCTGTCTTTCTGTCGGGGGCATGGAGACCCTCTCTGTCAACTGGACCCTCTCCTCAGACCCCCTCCTAGGTCAGGGCAGAGTCCCTAGGAATGTGATTACCCTTTTATCCCGTGACCCAGGGCCTGGTTTTCAGACCCTGTTGCACGAGCCTAAGACTGAGGCCGCAGGACCATTCCCTTTCTGCCTTCCCATCTGGTCTGTGGGACCAAGCCCGCCAGGACCCTGTGCAGACCCAGTGTTCTGTGACTCCCAGCCTGGGGAGGGAGGAGGGGAAGGCAGCTGCCTAGCCAGTTCTCCAGAGCAAAGCCCTATAGAGCCGAAATTTCTCTGGGGCGGTTGCCTGCCCAGCCTCTGGCAGGCTACCACATTATACCTCAGCTGTGCTCATCCAGTTTCCGATCTGAGTGTCCTGTGTTGGGAAGTGGGCTGGGAAGGGAAAGAAGAAATCAAAGAGGAGGAGGAGAAGAGAGGAGGGGGAGGAAAGACTGCTTGAGCACACTCTAATCTTCTCCCCAGCGGTTCAGCTTTCAGGAGCCTCCAATTAATCATTATTAATTTAATCCCAGATGACTCAGCCAAGTTCTGACAGAGACCAGCCAAGATTTACCCCACCTGTTCAGGGGAGGACCCTTTCAGAATTCAATGGGTCATCATTGCCCCAGCCAGGCCCCTCATGGATCTGTCTGTGGGGATTTGCCAAGGCCCATGGCTTTCGGGGCATCGATGCGTCATCTCCAGGGGCTGAGTCAGAATGTAACTGGCTGGGTTGCAGGGCTGCCTGATGAAGCCTTCGCACTGGAATGGCTGAAGTGGGGTCTAGGAGTCTGCAGTGCCCATAGTCAGTGATACAGAATAGGGATGGGGGCTCCTCTTAAACCAAATTCATGAGGCCCCCAAGATCAGTTCTTGGCTTACTCTAGTAGGCAAGCAGGCAATGTTGCTGCTTTAACAAATAGCCCCTCCTTCCCCACGAGCAGTTGTTCATGCAGTGAAAACGTTTATATTTTCCAGCCAGGCGTGATGATGCAGGCCTATGATCCTAGCCCTTGGGAGGCCGTAGCAGGAGGGTCACAAGTTTGAGGTCAGCATGGGCTACAGAGACTCTGCCGTGAAAACATCCGGCCCAGAGTTTGATCCCCAGAGCCTACATAGGAAGACTGCACATGTGCTGTGTGTGTGTACCGGGCAGCAGCAAGGGAGACAGGAGGATTCCTGGGGCTTGATGGCCAGCCAGGCTAGTCTACTTAGCAAGCTCCAGGCCGTGGAGAGACCTTGTCTCAAAACATAAGGCAGGGTGGTTCCTGAGGAAGGTTCCCAGGATGGAGCCTCTAGTCTTTGTGTATGTGCATGCATTTATACACACACACACACACACACACACACACACACACACACACACACACGCCTACCTCAAACAAAAAAAGCATGTTTTTGCTGACATTGTGGCCCAAACTAGTCTTTGTGTATGTGCATGCATTTACACACACACACATACACACACACACTAACACACACCCCTACCTTGAACAACAATGTCAGTTTTTACTGACATTGTGGCCCAGATGGGTGTCCAGGAAGTGGCCCTGGGACCCTGGCACTGTCTCTCCCAGTTGGCCAGTGGTGTAGAAAAACAGGCAGAAGTGACAACTTCTATGTGGTGCTGTGTGGCTGTGTCAGAAAATGGAGAGGGATGTGGTATGTACATCAGCTGTCTGAGCCCAGCCAGTCCCTGGTAATCAGGACAGGGAGCCAAGTGACTGGAGGCCTCCCCTGTGGCCCATGGCCTGTGTGGCCTTGCCCCTGGCTGTCACCCTGTTGGACCATCTGTGTCACACAGAGGTCAGAGGAAGTGAGTGGGTCCATCTTTGGGTTTCTCTGCTGAGTCACACCCATGGGTTCTACCAGGGAGCTGCCTGGGTGTGGCTGCCCTCCGGTGGTCAGCCGAGGTGCTGCTTCTCCCTGTTTCCTGCACAAAGCCCTCCCTGCCACCAGAGGGCGCAGGAGTGCCTGTCCTCTGTGCTGACCCTGTAGTTTCAATTGACCGTCTACATGTGGCACAGGCATGATGTGGCTGTTACTTGACCAGAACCTTCCCCGTACCAACGATGGCACCTGGACTCATTCCTTGGACCTTCACAGCACTCCCTGGGTGCCACATTCATGTTGTTCCCATTTTACAGTTAAGGAAACTGAGGCATCAGGAAGAGCTGGTGCCTTCCAGGCAAGGGCCATAGGGCATATGTGGGAGGAGCTTTTCCGAGGTGCCTGGATGTTGGTCTGGCTGGCTGGAGGTAGGAACACCCATGATGTCAGGAGGCCTTCCAGGAAACGTGGGTGTTGTCCTTTAGCCTACTGCTAAGGGAAATTTTCTTACCTGTTTATTAAGAGTTGTGCCCCAGGCTGAGTGATGGCTCAGTAGTTTAAGAACACTGGCTGCTCTTCCAGAGGATCAGGGTTCAATTTCCCAGCAACCACATGGCAGCTTACAACTAACTGTCTGTAGCTCTAATTCTGGGAGATCTGGCACCTTCTTAGTCTTACATGGAGGCAAACCACCAACGTATGTAAAATAAAAATAAATAAAAATTTAAAAGACTTGATCCCTCCCTCCCATGCTGGGTGTGGTGGGATGCAGAAAGGGGAAAGAAACCAAATCCAGACTGTAGTGGGTACATTTCTCTCTGCTTTGACAAAAGCAACAGAAGGAAGGAAGGAAGAAGGGGGGGAGGGAAGGAAGGAAGGAAAGAAAGCAGGCAGGAGGAGGGAAGGATGGATGGGTTTATTTTTACTCACAGTTTGACGGCACAGTTCAGCATGCAGCGTGAGGCTGCTGGTCACATGGCATCCACAGTCAGGAAGCAGACGGAGATGGCCGCTAGTGCTCGGCCTGCCAGCCTGTGGCATGGTGCGGCCCTCATTCAGAGCAAATCTTTCTTCCTCAATAACTCGGTCTAGAAACTTCCTCACAAACGTGCTTGGACACTTGTTTCTTAGAGGTGATTCTGATCCTGCCAGCGGACAGTCGATAGCAACCATTATGAATATTGACCCCAAGAGTGGTCTTTGAGGGGAAGTTCTTACCTCATGCTCAGTGAACAACCAAAGAAAGAATATATGCTTTGCTAAGCTGGTTTACATAAACTCCAATCCAGCTACTTTGGAGGCAGAGGCGAAGGGATCATGAGTTCCGGGCCTATCTGGACAATTTGGATAGCTTACTGAAACTGTCTCAAGAGAAAAAAAAAATTAAAAAGGACTAAGGATGTATCTCAGGCTAATGTGTATGCCTGGTATACACAAGGCCCTGGGGTTTAATCTCCCAGTACAGTAGCAATCTCCCACCCCCCAACAAAAATGACCATGGGGCTGGTCATGATAGTTCGGTGGGTGCACCACACTGCAGGCCCGACTTAGGCTTTCTGCTAAGACTGATGGTCTGAGTTCAGTCCCCAGGGCCCAGGTGGAAGGTGGATCTGACTCTGAGTTGTCCTCTGACCTTCACACATAGACAGTGGCACAGGCACACCTAAAAACACACCACACGAACGAGCAAGTGAATGAATAAATATGGAAATGCAATTTTAAAAAAATGACTATGGCCGGCCAGGGAGATGGCTCAGAGGTTAAGAGCACTGACTGCTCTTCCAGAGGTCCTGAGTTCCATTCCCAGCAACCACTTGGTGGCTCACAAACCATCTGTAATGAGATCTGGCGCCCTCTTCTGGCCTGTGGGCATACATGCAGGCAGAATGCTGTGTACAATGCTATGTAATAAAATAAGTCTCTTTTATAAAAATGACCACGTATTTTTATTAGCACTAAGGCTGTCTGGTCCACACATGGCCTTGAATTCTGTCTACTTCCATTTAGTCTGAACCTGAAGGTTTAGTCCAGAAGCCATTCTGGAGGCACCAGATCAAGGCCAGCTTCTTGCATCCTATGTTGCTGCTGCCATGACCCACAGAGGAGGCTGCCAGCCAGGCCTGAGAGGTCACAAGCCCCTGGGAGTATTTAGGCTTTTTCTAGCTCCCTTGGGCCTGTGGTGGTGGTGTGCACACTCTGGTTCTGTTTGGCGACAGGTCACAAGTACAGCTTCACGTGACTTCAAAGCTGGCCTGGGATCGGGACAGTTCAAGAGACTACATTTGTGGCCCACCCTGGACTCCGTGCCCGTGGATTGGTGAGACTCTAAAGATGTGATGGTAGCCAGGTGGGCAAATTCAAGTAGATACAGAGTTTCATTCATTCATTCAGTTCAAGTAGATACATGGTTTCGTTTCATTCATTCATTCATTCAATGGATACTCATTGACTCTTTTAGTCTTGAGGTTGATGCAGGGCAGGAGTTCCACACCAGCCTTTTTTGTTAGCTATATTGCAAATGTAGAAAGGAGGCTGTGGATTAGCTGGGCGACAGAAGTGTGCTCACTTGGCAAGCACAAAGCTCTTAGTCTGATCCCCAGCATCCCAGGAACTGAGCATGATGGTGCGAGCCTGTGATCCTAGCACTGGGAAGGTGGAGGCAGGAGGATCAGAAATCCAAGGTCATCCTCAGCCACAGAGCGAATTCCAGACTACCTGGACTAACATGAGAGCCCATCTCAAAAACAAACAAAATGGAAATAAACTGGTGGGATGGACTTAAAAAGCACGTTAAGCCAGCATTTTTGCCAAGGTAACTCCACTGAGGTCTGTGGAGTCTGTGACACCCCTTTGGCCACTGTGAGCTCCCGCTGTCAGAATCTGTCCCCCCTGCAGCTCTCTACAGACACCATTGAAGATGAATGTTCTGTTGCTCACTCCTGCCTCCACGCTGGCTCTCAGGGTCACGTGTGGAAGTGCTGACCGGCAGACGGCCCTGTGATAGGCAGTGGACGGGATGGGGGCTGGTAGCCTGGGGTGGGAGACTCCTAGGGCTGGGTGACACACCATTGTGTGTCCATTGTGCCGGGCAGCTGATGTGGCTACAGCTGGCTGAGTAGCAGCCACCCCTCCCTCGCCCACCCCGGGCTCAGGAACAAACATCTCTCCTTACAAAAAAATTAAAAAGGCGAAGTGACGAGGTCACAGCCGAGCTTTCCACATGACCTGCCCGGGAACAGAGCGTGTCTTTGTTAATCCAGCCGCCTGTCAGTCGTCTCCCAAGCTGCATAAGCCACTTAGCACAGCCTCACCCCTGACCCGCCCCTCTGTCCCTGCTGGCTCTGCGCTCCAAAGCTCTGCAGTGCTTGGCCTCCTGCCGGCTGCCCTGCAGCTGCTCCCGAGGCCCCCCCATGCCTCGCTGGCCCCCCATAGAAGAGGGGAACCTGGAGGGCTCCCCTGGAGCAACGATGTCATGGCTGGGGCCCTCACTGTCTCCAAGCTGGCAATAGCAGCCAACAGCCCCCTCAGAGGTTATGGGATGAAACTGTCCTCACGGGTCAAGCAGCTACCGTGCCCTGAGAGAAAGCTATATTACACTGTCCACCCAGCCATGAGATTACCATCTTCACTCCTGTGTCTCCCCAGACCCTCGGTCTGACCTGACGTTTGCCTCCTCCTTGCTTCCTTTATTTCTGCCCAGGGCACCTGGACTCTGTTCATCTCTCCTGATTGAGGGGTTCAGGCTGTTCAGTTTGGGGGTTCTCCAGTGCAGGAGCTCAGAGAGACTTTCAGAAAGTATTGTTAGACTCTGTGGGGCTGGGCCTGTCTCCTTTCAGTCTCTAGGGTATTTCCCATTCTGCCCCCGGCTCTGAGGGCTAGCCAGGGGGCGGGGAGGCCAGTGGGCAGCAGTCTCCCTAACTCCATCTACTCCTGTTGTCTTGGTGACAGCAAGGAACCCTCTTTCCAGATCCTGAGGACATGAAGTGGGGCTAATGTATCCCAGGAACTTTTGTAGACTCCAGTTCACAGTGGCCATCCGAGCAGGCATAGCTGAACCCTCTTGCCCCCTCGTTGTCCAGGGCTATCTAGGGCAAGGCATTTCCTACATAAGACTCTGAGCTGGTATGCCCAAGATATACCCAGGACTAAAAAGGAAGCAGGTCCATGGTCTCAGACCATGGGGTCCATGGGTCTGTGGAGCAGTGGTCTCCCTGAAACAGAGGAGTCATGTCCACCATATCTCACAGTGGCCCGAGGAGGGTCACCTGAGCATTCAGTCAACACCTCATCCCAACCTGCTGTATAGGCCTGAGACAAACCCAGGGGTCTCTCACAGGAGGGATGTGGCAAGGGCTGGCCTTTCAGTGGGATCCCCAGACTCTGCTGCCGTGGCTAGATGTTTACGAGAATGAGGTTCTTATCCTATGTCTGCTACCCTGATCCCCACCCCCTGCAAAGCCCCATCTTCCCTAATTTGCCCCTGTGAAGACTGAGTTCATGTGTGACAAGTCCTTCCATGGCCTACATGGAGGCAAGATTCAGGGTGTCCCTGGGGCTGTGTGACCTTCCTGGGGTTCACTTACTGTGGTGTATAGCCTCCTCAAAGCCTGAGGCGCCTTGCCTAATCCTCAGCCCACTGTTCGGGCAGGACAGCTACTGCCCAGAGACCACCCTAGTGGAAGGCCCAGCATGGCCTGCCCCATTGGGTGGCAGCCAGGCCACCTCTGCCTTCTCCCTCCTGGACAACAGGCCCTTTCATGTCGCCTGCCCCAGGAAGCCAGCAGAGACATTCTGCCCCCACCTCACTTCCTCTTCCTGCACCCTGCCCTTTTCCAAGAGGTCTTCCTGCCCGGCTGGTCACTCTGGGACAGCTGGAGGAGGGACAGCAGGCAGGGGAGACAGGGAACCAAGGATTCTGGTGCCAGCTGACGGCTGCCCCATCAGGCCCTGTTGGTGGAATGCAGCCCCATAGGGCAGTGTCTGAAAGCATCTGGTTAACTCTCAAGGCCAAGGCCTGATTTCTAACTCCTTCAGTCCAAGCTGAACTGTCAGTATGCCGCTTGGACCTATGGGGACCCTTAGTCACATGCACCTGGGGCAGAGAGTCTGATGGACCCAAGCTATATGAGCAGGACCTAGGATGTTGCAATACTATGCTGGTCTCAGCTCACACTCTCTCTCTTTCTCTCTCTCTTCCTTTCTCCCTCTCTCTCTCTCTCTTTCTCTCTCTCTTCCTTTCTCCCTCTCTCCCTTTCTCTCTTTCTCTCTCTCTCTTCCTTTCTCCCTCTCTCCCTTTCTCCCTCTCCTTCTCTCCCTTTCTCCCCCTCTCCCCCCCTCTCTCTCTGTGTGAGTGTTCGAGAGAGAGACAGAGACACTTGGTGGCTTCCCACACATGCACACACATTCACACACATGAGGTTCATGTGGCATGAACATGAGCTCCTTCCTTCTTTCGTCCCCTAGCCAACATTGCCTCTTGGGCTCTTCAGCAATCAGGGAGCTTGCTGGCCATCTGTCCCACCCTCAGCTTCCGGCTGGTATTCCTCCTGGCTGTATCTCATCTTACCTCCCAGGCAGCTCCCCTGAGGGCCAGCCCTCCTCTATCTTCTGGGGCATCTGCAAGAGACTCAGCTGCCTGGGGGACCCGTTCTTCCTGCCTCTAAAGTCCCCTATCTTGATCAAGCCACAAATTGTCTCAGCCCTTGCATCTGCTGTTGCTGGTGAAGGAAGACACTTAGAATAGGGAGACACACAGCCATGTGTCCGAGGCAAAGCAGGGGCCAGATCCTTATTTGGTTTAGACATGCCCAGGAGGGCCTGTCCATGCCTGCTATGGACACTAGGTGCCAAAGTGCTGGTGACCTGTCTCTGGCTTCAGGCTTTTACTGGAGGCCACTCTAGGCAGCCGCTGTGGGAAGAGCTCTGACCATGGTAAAGGAGACAGACAGCTGAGGGAGGGGTGGGAATCCATTTTTAATGTGTTTATCCCTTCCCCATTTGTCTTTTCAGTATTAGACACTGAACCACAAACACAAATACTCTACCACTGAGCCACACCCCAGCCCTCTTTTTTTTTTTCTTTCTTTTTTCTTTTTGGTTTTTCAAGGCAGGGTTTCTCTATATAGCCCTGGAACTCACTCTGTAGACCAGGTTGGCTTCAAACTCAGAAATCTGCCTGCCTCTGCCTCCCAAGTGCTAGGATTATAGGCATGTGCCACCACTGTCTGGCCCCAGTCCTCTTTTTTTGGGGGGGGGCTTTTCGAGACAGGGTTTCTCTGTGTAGCCCTGGCTGTCCTCGAACTCAGAAATTCGCCTGCGTCTGCCTCGCAAGTGCTGGGATTAAAGGCATGTGCCACCACTGCCTGGCCCCAGTCTTCTTTTTAATTTTCATTTTGAGACAGGGTCTCATTAAGTTTTTGAAGCAGACCTTGGATATTTCTCTCATCCTCTCTGCCCCTCCCCCTTCCCTCCAAGATCTGAGATAATAAGCTTGCCACCAGCCCAGGCTTCCCCAGAACTGAACTGGATACACTTACCTTGAAAGGATTTGTGGCTCTTTTGGCTTTGGTTTTGGTTTTTCTTGGAGCAGGAGGTTGAACCCAGGGCCTCACCCCTACATTCACAAGTATTGGATCTCTGAGCTCTGTCCCCTGCCTGCGCTTCTCTGAAATTAACTGCCAAGTGAGCTGCAGATGTCCTCTCCTTGGCTGTGTGAGGAAGCCCCCACACGCTGAGAGCGGAGCTGCTGGGTGGTGCTGGCCACAGTGTCAGGGAGGAAGGCTGTTAGAGAGGGTGACCCATCATAGGCCAGGACATACCCCAGGCGGGGGCAGGTGTGCAAGCCAGGTGTAAGAAAGCAGGACACAGATGTGGAGGGACAAGCCAGTGCGCAGAGCCACGCAGGGTCCCCGCTGCAGGGATTGTGATAGCTTTGACCTGACCATTCTCCACAGGGCAAAGGGACTGATTAGAGATGCTACAGTGACTCTGGTCTCTCAAGCAGTGTGGCCCGGAGGCCAGTGACCCGGGCCACCTTATGTTTCCTCGAGGCACGATCCATCTGCCGACATATCCCTTGACCAAAGACTATGTATGGGTCCAGCTGGTCACCTGCATGGGGATTTACTACAGAGCTGTTTTGTTCCTCTAGTGGAACCTTGTGGGTCTCTGTCTACTTACACACATAACAGCTGCCCCAAGGTCACAGGGCCAGAGAGCTAGCAACCCCTGTAGGACAAGCAGTTCTGGATGGCTCTTTCAGCCTGGATCAAGGATGATCTCTTTCTGGATGCTGAGCTGGCTAACCTTAGGCAGTCCTTCTGGGGTCTGGAAGAAAGGACTGCAGGTAGCCAGGAGACCAGCAGGGGGCAGCAGAGTCGATGCTGGGTCCCTCCCATAGGTCTGCAGGTGCCCTCCAGGGAGGCTCTATGCCTCTGAGGCCATAGATATTAGTCAACAGGCTTAACAGATTTTGAGAGTTAAGACTACTGAGGTAGACCCCACCCCACACCCACGGGGCTGCACAGGATCCACCTAAGGTGAGTCAGGCTGGTTCCTGCATGTGATAGGCAGAGCTAGCAGACCTGGCACAGTTTTGTGCCTGCCTGTGTGCCTGCACACCAGAAGAGGGCGCCAGATCCCACTACAGATGGTTGTGAGCCACCACGTGGTTGATGAGAATTGAACTCAGGACCTCTGGAGGAGCAGCCAGTGCTCTTAAACATTGAGACATCTCTCCAGCCCCCCCCCCATATCTTTTTATTTTATTTAATGTTTTTATTGTGCTTTGCTTTTTATTATTTTGTATTTTATTATTATTATTGTCACTGTACTTTATTTTTTTATGTCTATGTACATGAGTGCAGGTGCTCATAGAGGCCAGAAGCAGGTGTCAGACCCCCTGGAGTCGAGTCACAGGTGGTTTAGAGCCACCCGGCATAGACCTGGCAAGTAATCTACGATCCTCTGCAAAAGTAGCAAGTGCTCTGAGATATGGCGTCGCCTCTCCAGCTCTCAGTTTCTGATGCTGGGACCTGCGGAGGTACATAACCAACTTGTAGTATGCAGAGTGGGCACAATACCTATGAAATCAGGCTCCCCTGGGCATGACAGGACTGATACTCACGGGACTGGGGCCAGCTGGGATGGTTCTGCTTGATCAGCATCCTAACCACCCTGTTGCCCATAACATGAGCATGTTCATCCAGCCCTGGCTCCTTAACTTGCCTGCCTCACTAATATCCCTTCTAATAAATAGGCGATTGGTGCTAGAACCTTCTCTAGTCTTCCAGCCTTACAAATGACTAGGAAGCTTCCGGAAAACTGAGACAAGGGGGCAGAGGAAGAACTGCACTGGCAAAGGTTGGGGTCAGAGAGCCATAGACATAGGCACTGCTGTTTAATCAATTAATTAATCAGCGGATTGATTCATACTACTATATGGAAGGCAAGGGTGAGGGCCAGCGACCCAGTTGCCAGGTCTCACGTTGTCCAAAGCCAGGGCTTGGCTGTATTCCAGCTTAGCTGCCTCTCTACACAGTGACTCTTATCTGGAACCTTCTGTAACGACTTGCACTATACCACCCTACCCAGGCCACTGTGTCCTGGTATTGTCATTGGAAACTGTGACCCATCCTCTGGGGAGGAGGGAATTGGTGAGGGGCACTGGGACACGACCATATCGAGGTCACCAACTCTACTTTCTCAGCCACAGAGGGCTGCGTTCAAAGAGAACCAACCCAGAACTAGAAAGCAGTGCCTGCCCCTGCCTGGACCTGACTTACAAACTGCTCAACCTGCTGGGAGCATTCAGAAGCAGGGTGGCCGTGCCCAGTGGCGGTGGGATGCCGCCGCCTCTGATATGAGACCATCGGGTCTGAAGCCACTGAAGGTCAACTCATCCTACAACGTGAGCTGATGGCTAAGGTGACCCAGTTCATAGGAGGCACAGCCAGGGTGTGGTAGAGGAGGCCACTGAGTGACTCAGCAGGTAAAGGTGCTTTCAGGATAAGCTTGGTGACCTGCACCCTAGGTAGAGACGGAAGGATCCATGAAGTTGTCCTCTGGCCTCCACGTGCATACCATGGCTTATGTTTTCCCCACTCTTCATACTATGGATATGAACTTGTCCCAGTGCCCCTCTTCCTTTGCCTTCCCTCCTCCCCAGGGGGTGGATCACAGTTTCCAATGACAATACCAGGACACAGTGGCCTGGGTAGGGTGGTATAGTGCAAGTCGTTACAGAAGGTTCCAGATAAGAGTCACCTCATAGGCAGGCAGCTGAGCTGGAATACAGCCATCCCCAAGACTTGGCCAATGTGAGATCTAGCAACTGGGTCCCTGGCCCTCACCCTTCCCTGCAGCATTGTGAAGGGTAGGTGACCAAAAGAACATACTGTATTGAAGACCCCTGCATAGCATGTAGGTTCTTCTTCAGGTTCCCCTGCAGGCTTCCATGAATGGGTCACACCCATGCCACAGATGAGTAAGCTGAGGCTCTGCCCAGAACATGGGTTTCTGGAGGCCTCTGATGCATGTGACCCTCTGCCTCACTCTTTCTGGCAGCCTCAGGTCTGTGGGGGCTATCAGGGCTTGGCTTTTCTTACCTACTCCTTCCCGGCACCCTGTTACAACATCCAACGACATTACGTAGCACTGAGCTGAGATGTTGCTATAGGTATGATCCTGGTAAACATAAGGTGCTCAATACAAACTTTCAAGACATTGGGTGCTGAGTCTCCTCTTCCCAGGCCAGAGCCAGTGCTCGCTGCCCACCAGACCATCTTTACTCCTATGATGAATGCCAGGCTCCCAGGATGAACACATCTGGGAAGGAGAGGTTTTATTTGGGAAACTGAGGTGACAGGGGTAGGGGTGGGGCTAGGACGGTGAGGTGGTTGGTTGTGCTGGGCTGAGCGGTCCATGGGCCTGGTCACTGTGTCACAGAGGGACAGGTTCCTGAGACTCCTGTGACTTACCTGCCAGGCAGCACTTGACTCTGGGAACCCCAGGCCTCCGAGTGATACATCTTTTCCCTTGGGCCCTGTGGAGGCTCGGAGCCTGTTGCAGCTGCCCACACATCTGTCAGTTCAAGAGCTCTCCAGCCAGATGTCAGGAGGCACGGCTGTGTGCAGGCTCACACGTACAATCTGCAGGGCACACAGTCCGTGTCTGAAAGACCACAGAGATGTGCTCTATCCCACTAGTAGAGGCCAGAGGGGCAGGACAGATGCAGGCAGAGTGCTGTCTCCTTAGAGAACTCCCAGGTGTTCCCCTCCTGCCCCCTCTAAGCTCACAGGGGCTCCAGCACTCCTTGGCTGGAGGACTTGTCACTTTTTTTTTTTTTTCAAGACAGGGTTTGGAACTCACTCTGTAGACCAGGCTGGCCTCGAACTCAGAAATCCACCTGCCTCTGCCTCCCAAGTGCTGGGATTAAAGGCGTGCGCCACCACCGCCTGGCGACTTGTCACTTCTTATGGCCTCCCTGCCCCCTCCTATCTCAGAGATACTTCCATTGGGCAGCCCCTCTCCCATGCCATTATGACTTCCATCCTTATATCTATGTCTGCGTGGGATTCTAAGGTGCATAATGTTGAGGGGATACTTAAGGCAATACACTTACCCTGCCAGATGTGATCACACTGGTTAGATGGCCTCTTCTTCCTCCCTCTCTGCTGCTCTGACCAGGGAGCCTCTTGGCTCCCTTCCCAGCACCAAGCATGCCTCTGCCCCAGGGCCTTTGCACCTGCTGTCTGTCCCACCCAGACTAACTTGAACAATCAATCCCTGCTTGCCACCTGTGCTCTGGGGATTATTCAGCCTCCGCTGCTTTGTAACTTTTTGTCCTCAGCTCCTAAAATGGTTCCTGGCATCTAGAATCTTCCCAGATCAATCTGTAGGCTGAACACACTTCTAGGTGGTGGTGTCCAGGAGCCTCCTCAGACAGGAGGGAGGAGACAGGGTCAATAGCATGCTCTTTTCTCTTCAGTCCTGTCTCTTTGGCCCTTGGTCCTTTTATGCATGCGTTATTTGAAGAGAGAAGGAGGTGCTGGAGAGATTTGGCTTGGCAGTTAAAAGCACTGGCTGCTCTTCTAGAGGACCCAGGTTCAATTCCCAGCACCCAGATGGAGGCACACATTCATCTGTAACCTCGGGGCCTCGAGTTCCTGAGGCTCTCTTATGATGTCTATGCAGGCAAATTACCCAGACACAGAAAAGAAACATAAATAAATCTAAGAGGAAAAAAGGAGAAGAGGGTAAAATCACTGAAACAAACACCTTCCACAGACACTTATTGCCCCCATTGGACAGATGGACACTTAAGTTCAGAGGTCAGGGCAGGGCTGCATGCTTGTTCCAGTCACTCTAAATTCTGTCTTGACTACCAGGGCCACAACACCCTGCTGCTGGCTCCTCCCTCACGTAGGTGTGAGGACAGCTCTGGCCCAGAGCCTGCCTTGGTAGGTGGGGCCTAGACTCTGCAGCCCACTGCAGTCAGGGGTTAGGACAGGGTGGGCCTCCAGAGCCTCCCACAGCTGCCTGCATTTCCAAGTTCAGCATCACCTTTGCCAGCTGCCAGCCTTGTATCATATGACACCTACTCCAGAAACACACATTACCCTCTGCCGTGGTGGGGTGGTGGGGTCTGATGGGGCCTGGTGGGTCAGTGAGAGAGGAGCCGGCCACCCAGGGTGGCCCTGAGCATGAGGAGCTGTCTGGAAACATTGTAACCAGCCACACTGCCTGTACTTGCAGACTTTGTTGCAAAAGAAAATAAACAGGTGACTTAATCAGAGTGGTTTGCAGCTGGGTTGAGTAGATAGCTCCCAGCCACCTCCAGGAGGCTGCCTGCCTCTTAAACACCATTTCACGTTGCTCTGGGGCCTCGTTCTCTGTCAGCAGCATGATGACTGGAGAGTTGTTTCTGCTTTACATCTGAGGAAACCGAGGCTGGGATGACTTCAGAGTGTCTGTGCATCAGGGAAGCAAACTCTGTTACTTTGCTCTTAAAATAGCCCCCAGTGGTCAGGAGCACAGGGAGTCCTTGTCTCCAGCTCCTGGGCGATTGTGGTTTGTGGCAGAGACAGACAGACCTCAGGAGTGCTTGGAGCAGGCCTCAGGTGAGCCGAAGTCCCTCTGATCCAGGTCCAAACCCCAAGCCCGGCCTTGGAACAGATACAGAGGGAGATGTGGTCTGGAGATAAACGCTTCTGATGCCAAAGGCTAGGTAGCCATCCCTGCTATTGCTTGAAGAGACCATGAGATGGTGGGACAGGACCCCTGCCCATGTGGACCACCCTTTGGTGGGGTAAAAGGTTAGAGGTTAGAGGTTGGATACTGGTGAGTTAAAGCCTTCAACTCAGATACCGAGGAGTAAGCTAGATGCTGGAAGAGGGCATAGGTGTTTCCAGAGGGTTCTAAAGAGAAGTTGTGGGTGGCTAGTCCACAGCAGGGTGTGAAGTATGAACCCAGTCTGAGGATCTTGCTGTGAGACCCTACCAGGAATGGAGGCACAAGTGTGATGATGATCCCTGAGAGAGGCTTGGCCTCTGGCTGTGTCCTAGGTGTCATCCTATTTCACTCAGCAGTCTCATGCCTGCCTTTCCTCCACACTGTAAATGGATAACGGAGGGGCTGGCCACCCAGTTATATGGCCAAGCATTGCGCAGCTTCCAAGGCCCCAAGGCTGGGACCTCACATCCAACCAGGAGCATTGGGTGACACCTAGTTCCTTTGCACGGGAAAGTGAAACCATACAGAGGCGCCACTGAGCACACAGAGGCCTGTTAAACTAATAACTGTTAAATTCTGACAAGGACTTGGAGAGACCCAAGTCCTCACCTATTCCTGGGGGGCGGGAGGGGGGAGGGAGCATCCCATGGCGGCTGCCTTCAAAGAGTCCCAGGTCCAAAAGCCACCATGAGACCGAGCATGACCTAGCATGTCCTCTGGTGTACCTAAGAGAATGGAAATTCTCAAACATCAGAGCAGTATCAGTCACTGGAGCCTACTCATGGAAAACAGCACGGAAAGGCTGGGCCAGGTGTGACACACACAACTCAAAAACAGGAAGTGAGACACGGGAGGCCACACAGTGTGGGCCTCTTACCAGTCTGAAATGACCAGCAGCGGAACCCAAAGACAGATGGCAGATGGGAAGGGGATGCAATGGGTTTCGTTTTTTTTGGGGGGGGGGGATGATGGAAAGCCTTCAGATGGAGGTGATGGCTATATGACAGTAAGCATATGCCATCCTGCTGAGGGTGTGTGAGTGTGTCAGTGTTTCCTATATGCAAATTCTGACTTCTGTCTGAGCCACGCCCCCAGGCTCTTAACTAGAGAATTCTAGGAAGGAGCTCTACCTGTGAAGCACATCTCCTCTTTCTTCCTGGGATAGGGCCTTGCTAAGTTTCTCAGGCTGGCCTTGAACTTGTGCCTGCCTCAGCCCCTTGAATAGCTGCATTGACAGGCCTATGCTACCAGGCTGGACCAGTGAGCACTGGACCCTGGTTCCCATGTCCAATCTGCTTTTGACTTCAGCCTTCTTTTCTGTGCAGATTCTCAAGCGATTGTGATCATGGATGTCTTTTTATTTGGTGAGAAACTAGGTGGGCTGACTTCTGCTGGCACTAAATACCCAGGCCATGGCTCTCCATCAGGAATCGCATACTATCGTCCAATGGGGAATATTTTTAAGTCCACCTTTAAAAAAAAAAAATCTTATCAATTTTTACAGAAGTAGAAAAATGGCCTGGCTGTTCTACATAACATCTTTTATTCAAAGAATGCTGTCCTAGAAATCAAGACTGTCCCAGCTTGTGTGGCAAATGGCTGTCATTAGCTCGTCCTTCCCACTGGGGAGAGGCAGGAACCGCCAACAAATGATCTAACATCTCTGTTTCTCAGTCACCCCGTGCAGGCAATGGAGGTTACTTTTAGAATTGAATAAGGGTGTGGCACCCCAGGGTGAGCATGGCACCTGTCCTCAGAGTGAGTATTTGTGGAGGGCATCTCCCTTGTGCTAAATGCTCTGGGGTCCAATCATCTGAAGCTGATTTGCCTGGGCACATTGCCTCCAGCCTCCTATGCCCAGCTAACAGAACAGCCCAAGCATGGTAGCCTGGCAAGGCAGCCTTTGCTCTATTCATAGATCTGTCGTGGGTGAGGCTAGGTGGGACCACCCGTGGAGGCCTCTGCCTGGGGCTGGAGGAACTGCTTCCAAGATGGTGGAGTGACTTGCAACATGGTGGGGGCCTCTTGCCAACTTGTTCTGTGGCTGGTGGGGTCTAGTTTACTTCTCCCACTCTCTCCCTATAGGCAGTTGGAGTTCCTGGTTCATGGAGCCCCAAAACCAAAGTCTGAGGAGGGTGGGTAGGAGCTACATCACAGACACCGATGTCACCTCCAGACACTGTGCCCTGCCTGTCCTTGTCCTAGAAAGTTCTGGAAGAGTACTCAGGATGGGAATTTCTGGCCAGCTTGGTCTGGCTCACATTTAGTTTGTTATTTTCTTGTAACCCCAGGGGTCAGGGTTGGATGGCTGTGTGCTGGTGCTCTGATCCTAGCCATTCTTCCTTTTCTACTGATTGACAGAATGTGGGTCGCTCGCTCACCCACTGTGTTGATGCTGGGTTAGGATGGCATCCCAAGAAGGTGCCTACGTGTGTGTTTGCTGTCACATAGCCGGAGTCACTGGCCACACTTGGGTCCAGTGGCTGTGGTTAGAGGGATCCCCAGATCTTCAGTCTCCCTTTTATGATGACCGCACAGGGTGACACTCAGCAAGCGCTCGGTTGGTGCTTGACGGCTCACGACTGAAGGGCTGAGTGTCTTGGCTTGGCTTGCCAGAGCAGGAGGCACTAGAATGCTCTTCCCCAGGAAGGGAAAGGCCTGGGGGAACCTTGTGGCCTGGGAAGGGAGAGGGAGGGTAGGGTAGAGGAGGGGGAGGGGGAGGATTGCAGGAAGGGAGGCCTCCCCTCCACCCACCTTCCTGAGGTACCCCCACTGCAGGAAGAGCCAGCCGAGCCAGATAAAGGCCCAGCGGGGGCCAGAGGAGGCTTTCCCACAAAGGAAGCTGAGAGGAGGCCTTTCTCTCTTGCCTCCGCACTCCAAGGGCCTTTCAAGCTATTCAACGCCTCCAAATGGGTGGGCGGGGCCTCTGCCTCCCAAGCAGCCCCAAGGCACATCCATTTATTTAAAAGGAAAAAAAAAAAAAACCCACACACATCATGTTCTAGAATATTCTGCCACAGAGTGCAGTTTCCTCTCTAGGTCCTGCTGTGTCTGGGAGGAGGGGAGCTTGAGGCCTGCAAGCTTCCCTGTGGTAGCTGTCCCTTGTTGGAGTCAACAACTCCCTCTAGGGACCTCCTGTGGCTGATTGGATGAGTCCCAGACTGCCTAGTGCTCTTAGCTGTTGCCACGGCCAGCTAGTGGAGGAGGTTGGTCCAGGCTGTAGACTTAGCTGGTGCCCTCTGGTCTGCAGCCCCTGAGCATTGCATGTCTTAGTGGCTTCTGCCCCCCAACCCCCGGCCTGTCTCCAGATCCCTGAGTCCCAAGGGAAGGCTCTCCCTTAAGTACTGGTCAACCCCGCCCACTGGGGCTTCCTTTCCTCTGACATGGATCTAGTGGGTGCTGTCAGGCTGGGGTGAGGTATCACACTTGACCCAGGCCTGGAGTCTGTGGGCTCCAGGGTCCTGGCAGAATTCAGTAAGGAGCCCTGGGGGCACTGCTAGCCTGGTGAGGCGGGAGTGGCCAGCGGTGCCAGGCTCATTAGCCCGCCTGCAGAGGGGATTAGGGAGCCAGCCCGCCGGGCTGCAGTTATTAAAGGCTCCGCGCTAGGTAAACACCAGGCGCTTCCTTACAGAGCCGCACCTGCTAATTAGAGGGCAAGGAGCTCATTAAAACAGTAACTCTGGGGAATGCCCAGCAAGGAGGAGGGCGGAGTGAAGGTTGGGGACAGAGGGCAGGAGGCTGGGGCAGAGGGGGTAGGAGGTGGGAGGAAGACCCTCCCTCTCTAGAGGCTGAAGCTTGTAGAAGCCCCTGCTTCCTCCGTCTCTCCCCACGCTGGTTCTTCAGGCTAGCTGCCTGTTGGCTTTTGGGACCCATGTGTCCTTCCTGGTGACAGTGATTGTGGGTTACATACAATGTCCAAAGGCCATCTGTGTGAGGTCGGGCAGGGCCCCAGTATCCACATCCAGATCCCCAGGGCCGTGAGAGGGACAGTGTGCAGATGGTCCACAAGATTACACTGGGCTGGTGTGGTGGGGGGAGGGATAGAGACAAAGGGGATGCGGCATGGAAAATAATGGAACCTCAGATTTGTGATAATGGACTTGTGGGGTGAGAGAGGCAGCCACTGCCAACAATCGAGACGATAAAGCAGATGACCCCAGGGCAGTGGAGAGGCCAGCCCTGCCCAGCCTGAGATTTCAGCCCTTAAGATCCAGTAAGACTAAAAAGAAATCTGGTATGTGTTTCTGAGCCTCTAGGTTTGGGGTCATTTATTACAGCAGCCGTGGGCGGCAAGTACCTTGGAAAGCTGCCGACTTGCTTCTGCCAGAAGCCCTGGGGCCTTCTTAAGAGTCCTGCCCTCCATCAGTGAACCCTGCACCCCATCTCCAAGCCCCCCCACATCCTCAGGGCTCCTGACTCACACTCAGCCCCTCACCCACACTCAG
>NW_022196905.1:258776632-258862323 GCF_008632895.1 Mastomys coucha
ACCCACACTCAGGGCCCCTCACCCACACTCAGGGCCCTTCACCCACACTCAGAGCCCCTCACCCACACTCAGGGCCCCTCACCCACACGCAGAGAGCCCTGCCTTCTCTTTGGATACACTGGCGGGTTCTTGCCATTCTTCTGGATTTTCTCTCCACCCTTCCCTCTCCCTTACTTGGTATCTGAGAGGTTTCCGGAAGCCAGCTCACGAGTGAGGATTTCACTGCATAGCCCCAGGCACGCAGAGCTCCGTGGCTCACATTCAGAGCCTGGCCTTGGGGCTAGATGTAATCCAAACCAGCCAGTTGGGAATTAGAGAGACTTAAATTCATCCCTTGCTGTGTGGCCTTAGGCAAGATTCCTAACCTCTCTGAGCTCAGCTCTCATCTGGAGAACATCTTTGTGGCTCTGGTGAAGGGATTGTGGGTGTGTGTGTTTGGGGGAAGGTGGGGGCAGAGTGGTAGTGATGAGGATCTAAGATGCCAAAGAAATCGTCAGGTCCTGGGACCTCTGATGAAAAGCCAGGTACACCCGGGTGCCATTGACCTGTCCCCAGTCATTTTGTACTTCTTAATTCAAGCTCCTCCCATCCTACAAATCATAGTCTCTTGTCTCTCCAGATGTGGCAGTAGAAGCACAGAGAGGGAAGTCACTTGCCCTAAGTCACACAGCAGAGTCTACAGCTAGCTCCAGGTCTCAACCTGTTGCACTGGATTAAGGCTTACTGAGCATACACAGAGCCTCTTCCCTCTTCCATTCTTACTCTCCCTAGTCCAGTGGCCCTCAACCTTCCCCACATGGTGGCCCTTTAATGCAGCTCCTCATGCTGTGGTGACCCCCCAGCCATAAGGTTATTTCCGTTGCTACTTCCTAACTAATTTTGCGACTGTCTGGAGTCCTAAGGTGTTTCTCAGGGATCTTGGTGATGCCTGTGAAAGGTCATTTGATCCCCAAAGGGGTCTCCATCCACATGTTGAGTACTGTTGCTCTAAACAAATGTCAGGGACAGGGCCTGGCGGGCTGTGTGCAAGCATTTCCTCGTCTCTCTGCCTAATCTGCTCAGTTGTGGTGCCAAGCAGGGGATGTAGTGAGAGATTCCCCACGCCTGGTGACAGGCGGATACTGCTTGGAGCCCTTTTCTTACACCTCACCTTTCCCTCCACAGGGTCGTTGTCTTGGCAACTGTCCACTGTGGGTGGCCATGCTGGAGGCCAGGAACCCTAATGGATGCCCCACCCTTCTGTGCACCCTGCCCTCTCCCACTGTGAAACTTCAGGCTACCTCCCTGCCTGATGTCTTAGGAGCCTGATTCTGTCACTCCAGTTCCCTGGCCTGGGGATCCCCATGCCCAGCAAGCTCTCACAGGACTCCTGAAGGAGGCTCTGGCTCCCCTCCCAGGTGGTGTCTGGCCTATAACCACCAACCCTTTTCTCTCCCAGGAAGAGAAGAAACATCCCTGCATCCCAGGATGTGGCTAGGGAGTGCTGGGGAGTGCTGACCCGTCGGTCAGTAGCCACTTACACTCCCGGCAGCCACAGAGCCCAGCATGGCATAGTGGTCCTCAATGTCACCAAGACCCTCATGGGCTTCTCACCCTCTCTCAGGGCCACTGTAGAGGTCTGTTGGCTCACCTCATCTCCCTAGCTGTCCCTCTCCACAAGTGACACTTCCATGACTTGCCTCTTAAGTCTTCAGCCTCTTAGCTCAGCCGAGCCTCATGGGAGTCTGGTGTGAGGGTTAAAATATGGAGCTAGATATCATAACTTGATACCTGATAACCCTGACCCGTGCTAGAGGATCAAATGGGGTGGCTACAGAGCAGATTCGGGGGATGCATCAGGAAGTCTCCATGGCTTCCTTTGCTGCTGCTGTCCTGCCCACACCAGCCAGTGGACCACAGCCTCAGTGCCCCCTTTTTTTTTAGCAACCTTAAGCTCGGCCTCTGCCTATCACTGTCCTGTGTGTGTGGGGAGATGTCTTCGAAGTTCCCCTAACACCCCGACACAAGAATAGATGTTGGTCTCTGAGCTACAGGGGAGCTCCTGGCCCCCTGGGGTATGCAACACAGGGCAACTCACTTTTTTTTTTTTCAAAACAGGGTTTTTTTGTGTGGCCCTGGCTGTCCTGGAACTCACTCTGTAGACCAGGCTGGCCTTGAGCTCAGAAATCTGCCTGCCTCTGACTCCCAAGTACTGGGATTAAAGGAATGCGCCACCACTGCCCGAGGGCATCTCACTGTTACTCTGGTAGCCAGCCTACTAGACTCCCACCTGACCTTGCCCTCTGACGTACACCTTGGTGGCTTGGAGTATAAAGACAGTGAAGGCAGGGCGCCATGCAGACTTAGCAGGGACGTTTACATGGCTACCTCAGAGTACATCAGGCCTTCAGCCAGCTAGATGAATAACCAAGTCTGGCATGGTGATGCATACCTGTCTTTTTAGGACTTGGGAAGCTGAGACAGGAGGAGCTCCATGAGTCTGGGGTCAGGCCGAGTTCTACAGTGATAACTGGTAATCACAGATCAATGAGAGTTAGCACAGCAGCAGCTGTGCTGGCCCCCATGGACTCAGACATTGTTTTTATTTTTATTTTTTAAGGTTTATTTATTTATTTATTTAATGTATATGAGTACACTGTGGCTGTACAGTTGTGAGCCATCATGTGGTTGCTGGGAATGAAGGTTGTTTACTCACTCCATTCTAAAGATTTATTTATTATTATATCTAAGTACACTGTAGCTGTTTTTAGATGCACCAGAAGAGGGCGTCAGATCTCATTAAGGATGGTTATGAGCCACCATGTGGTTGCTAGGATTTGAACTCAGGACCTTTGAAAGAGCAGTCAGTGCTCTTAACCGCTGAGCCATCTCTCCAGCCCGACTCATATATTTGAATACTTGGTCTACAGTTGGTGGAACTGTTTGGGAAGGATTAGGAGGTGTGCTCTTGCTGGAGGAGGTGTGTCACTGGGGATGAGCTTTGAGGTTTCAAAAGTCTCACACCATTTCCAGTGTGTACTCTCTGCCTCCTACTTGTGGATCGAGAGGTGAGCTCTCAGCTGGTCCTGCAGACACATCTCCGCTCCACTGTCATGGACTCTTCCTAGATCTGGAAGCCCAATGGCATGTGGTTTTTTATAAGTTGCCTTAGTGATGATGTTCAGGGAAGTAAGTAATGCCACAGTCTTCAGCCAGCAAGAAGTACTGGCCTCTCTAGTAGTGGCTGGTGGCTGTAACTCTGGGGCCTCTGCTGCTGGGGGGGGGGGGGGGGCGGTATAGAGGCGGAGTCACATTCAGGTAGGGCCACGGTGGAGTCTCTATCACTGCTGGTGGCCATCCTATGACCTGATCTCCACCCCAATAGTAAAGACAACCAGAGGAGAGGAGCAAAACAGATTCATGGCCACCCAGAGCCAGAGACCCAGAGCCTGATGCGTTGCCCAGGGCTTTGAGCAGCTCCATAGTACTAGGAGCAGAACTGGGTGCTCTTAAGACTCCAGTGGCCTTGCTTGTAGAGAGCACAAGAACTCCCCAAGGTGGCAACTGTCTGGCTTGAAGGCCCTCACTATGCCAGGGCCCTGGGGCCACTTTGTCTCCCTGAGTTATAGGGGGAGTGAAGAGATGAGCAGTCCATGTGTCTTGGATATGGGAAGACTCTGGCCCTCCTGGTAGTCTGACATCTGTCTCCTGCTAGTATGCTGTGGGGAACCTGCCCTGTCGGTACAGGCTGTTCTCCTTGGGTCTCTAAGCTGTGTTGCTTCTTCTGCGGTGTCCAGGGTCAGCAGGATCTGGCAGCACCTGGTTTCCACACCACTGTGCCACCAGCCCTTTGATAGGAGCCGCTCCAACAGTATTGGGGATGGCTGCAGATCTTTAAGCCTTTGTTCTCCCATGGCCTCCTCACCCTCTGTGAGTCTGGAACTAAGCCAAGGGGCATGCAAGGCTTTGCTCCAGAAGACTCCGAATGCTGGTCTTCAGGAGCCCTACGAGAGTACAGTCATTGTGGGTGTGCCAGAGACGCAGCAGAGTGGATCATGCCCCAGCCTTCTCGTGCACTGGACTGGGAACTGTAGCCTTTCCTAGCCTGGTAGGCTGAGAGCTACTATGTCAGCCAACACACACACACATGCTCCTGCACATCTTATGTGCATATACAGTTTGCCCAGAGCAAACATATACACTCACACACTCACATATTCACAAGTGCATATATAGGTATATGTGTATGTATGCATTTTTGTGTATATGCTGGCCCTCACCTTTCATATGTATGCATGTACACACACTACACAGGGTCAGGACAGTCCCTAGTGTGTTCCCTTCTGCCCTGTGACTGTCCCCACCCCTTGCAGGGTGGGAGAGTCACCCCTCCTCACTCCTGTGGAAAGCTGCCTGCTGCTGACAGTGTGTGCCTCCTTTTAGACATCCACACAGTGGACTAGGGTCAGACTCAGGGCTGACACACTGGTGTCTAAACAGAATTGTCACCAAATCTCCCGTGTGCTTTGGGATCAGTGTGTGTGTGTTTGTGTGTGTGTGTGTGTGTTTCCTTTAAACCCAGTACTTGGGAGGAGGTAGGTAGATCTCAGTGAGTTTGAGTCTAGCCTGATCTATATAGAGAGTTCCAGGACAGCCAGGGCTACATAATGAGATCTTGTCTCAAAAAACAAACAAACAACAACAACAACAAAAAAGCACACACACACACAGAGGGAGGGAGAAAGAGAGAGAGAAAGAGAGAGAGAGAGAGAGAGAGAGAGAGAGAGAGAGAGAGAGAAAGAGAAGCAAACAGAAAAGATTTTAGGTTCAGGGCTGGAGAGATGGCTCAGCAGTTAAGAGCAATGACTGCTTTTCCAGAGGTCCTGAGTTCAAGTCCCAGCAACCACACAGTGGCTCGCAACCATCTGTAATGAGATCTGATGCCCTCTTCTGGTGTGCCTGAAGACAGCTACAGTGTACTCTCATATAATAAATAAATAAATCTTTAAAAAAAAAAAAGATTTTAGGTTCAGAGTGTAGCCTGGCAGGGTACTTGTGTCACTGTGTGAGACCCTGGGCTCTTTCCTTGAACCTCAGAGAATAAGAAAAAGGACAGGCCCCCAGAGTAAGAGACCAGGGTAGGAGGCCCTTAGAGCTGCAGGCCTCCCCCTTCCTCCCTGGCACTTGGCACCCTTGTCCTGTGCACTGCAGGGCTGGCTCAGGGCTGGCTCTCTCTGTGCCCCTCCCCCACCATGCCTCCCTCCCTCCTCCTATCACCTCCCTGAGATCTCCCCACTACCTGTCTCCAGCCCACCACAAGTCGCTGTGAGCTGCTGAGCCACCACCTTGTTTACACGAGCACGCGCGCGCACACACACACACACATACACACACACACACACACACACACACACACGTGCATGTGCACAGGCATGCACAGTTGACCAGTGACGACTCCTGAGCCACCTCCTGGCTTCTTGGACTTTTCCAAGTGGCATTTCACCAAGATGTTAAAGCTCAGACTGAGGGTAACAGGCGTAGGGCAGAGCAGTCGACCTCGGTAACGTGAGGCAGCTGAGGTTTTGTCTCTGTGCCTCAGTCTCCTTCTCCACAAAATGGACACCTACCTTATAAACAGATTTGCCAATTCATAGGGCACTTGAATGGTGTGGTGCATAATGACCAAGGACTTTAAACAAATGCAAATATCTCCAGGGGCCAGGGCAGATTTTATGTTTCAGGTCTGTCTCCCACTGCGAGGCAGGTACTATTGCTCATTACCCAGAGGCTGAGCTAACCTTCTCACAGCCACACAACCATGTTGACCCGCAAGCTTAGAAAGCGGGAGATAATGCTGCTTCCATATCTTATGCGGTTGGGTTGCTTGTGGTGCAAAGCGCTGCCCGGCACAGGAAACCTAAATGTGGCACATCTCACGGTCACATTTTTGTTTGGTGTTAGGTGGCCATGCAGTGTCATCGTAACTGGGCTTCAGTGGCCGTCATAGGCCATGAACTATTAGCCAGGTCCACCACCCTGCTGTCCCTTGGCCTTTACTGTCAGAGGAGAATGGGCTGGCTATTGAGCATCCTACTATGTGCACTGGATCAGGAGGCACTTAGCAAACCGGTGATGTTTGGCTAAGCGCTTGGTAACCTTGCAATGGTCTGTTTTGGGCCCACCCAGGGGTTTAATCATCCAAGTTTCCCGCATGGTATTTAGTCTTCCTCCTTCCTAAGGGGCTTGCTAGCCTTGTCCAGGTGGACCCAAGGCTAGCCCCCACACCACACATCAAAGCACACAACAGATCTGACCCGGCCCTTCCTACTGTGTCCACCAAAGAAGCTTGCTCCCACTCTTCTGCCTTTTTTGTTCAGCCCGGATTCACGTCAGCCAATCATTCCCTCAGATCTTTTCAAGGAAGAAGGCAGTGAATGGGGACAAAAATTGCTGTCATCTGAATGCGTCTCTAGCGTTAGCTGCTTCCCTAGAATGGGAGGGAGCGAGGGTGTGGGTTCCTCCCAATCTTTTCTTTCTTCTTCCTAAAAAAAAAAATCAGTCTGGCTGGGTTGGGACTCAGTGGTGAATCGCTAGTATAGCCCACGGGAAGCCCTTGGTTCTATATCCCCAGCACAAAGAAAAGTGAGGAAAACCTCCTGGGCTGTTTGCTGGTCACTAGGAGACTTTGCCATTCAACGTCTCTTTGTCTTTGTTCTGCTTTGAGACAGGGTTTGTCTGTGCAGCCCGGGCTGGCCTGGGACTCATGATCCTCCTGCCTCAGCCTCTCAATTAGATTTATCCATTGTCTTGAGACAACTGGGTCAAGAGACCAGCCAGCCTTGAGCTGGTTCTCAGGATTCTGGCGTTCAGGAAGTGGGGAGAACTAGAGTTCAAGGTGAGCCTTTGCTCAGTACTGAGTGTGAGGCTCTGTCTCAGCACAACAACAGAGAAAGGCAATGCTAGCCACCTCCCTTGCAGATGCTTGTCTTTAAAAAACTTTTTTATGACATTGATATTTCTTACTTTGCGTGTGTTCATGCATGCATGACATGGCACACATGTGGATGCCAGGGGACAACTTGTGGGAGTCAGTTCTCTCCTACCAGATAGGTTCCAGGGATTGAACTCAGGCCATTAGGCTTGGCAGCAAGCACCTTCATTACTGAGCCCACTTGTCTCCCTCTGATGCCTTTTTATTTCAGTCCCTCAGAAACACAGTCTATGGTCTGTCTGTTTCCTGTTTGGGGTAACAGGCACCTGGCACAGAGCATGGCTGGCCCAGCAAGTTCAGGTTCTTCTCAAGGCTCTGATGGAGGAAGAGCCAACGAGTCTTCATGTCATGAGGTGGGACATAGTGTCCCTATTCCCGGAGGTGACTGGGTGAGTTCAGAACTGCTGTTTCTTAGTCTGAGGACAGGCATTCGAGGCTAGGAACCTCCTGGGCAGGGTAACAGTAAAAGATGAGGGCACAGAGATCATGGCTGTCAGTCCAAGTGCACATCACTCAACCCCAAGTCTCACCTTGGGTGGTGATAGTGGACATGTACTTCATGGGCTGCTGTGGGGACTGAGTGAATTAAACATATGGAAAGCACACACACACACACATACACAAACACACACACACACACACACACACACACACACACACACACACACACACACACACACACACGTTTGGTTTAGGAACCTGGGACAAAGAACTGAGGTGCATATTTTACATATCAAAGCAGACCTGACCTCTAGGTTCTCCCTCAGTCCCTACCTGGTGTATTCTGCCCCTAACCCTTAACTTTCCAGCCCAGGGGCTAGGCTGCCCTTCCCCCAGAGACTCTTCCCTAATTAATCCAGACATTTTGATCTCAGGGTCTCTCTCTTTCTCCTCTCTCTCTCTCTCTCCTTCTCTCTCTCTGTCTGTCTCTTTCTCTCTCCTTCTCCTCCTCCTCCTCCCCTTCCTCCTCTCCCTTCTCCTCCTTCTTCTCCTCCTCTTCCTCCTCCTGCTCTTCTTCGCTTTCTGTGCATGCGCCCCTTTCTCTTTTTCTCCCTTCCCTATGCACACCCCCTCATAGTGACTTCCCCGGCCTTGGCCCTTGGGGCTGGTGAACTCACCCACCTTGGAGTAGCTTCCCAATAAACCTGCCTTTGATATAATCTAATCTGGTTTAAATTAGCTCAGTTCACCAGCAGCGAAGAAATAACCAACACACACACACACACACACACACACACACACATTCGCCAAGCCTACAGGCTTCAGACTATGAGCCTTTATGGGCAGAGCCCAGGGTCCTCAACGCCTCTCGTTCACATGGGCATTGGGCTTCAGGAACCAGGGTCACACAATGGAAGTTGGAAATTGGGTCATTAGCCTGACTGCAATGGTGTTGTCCTCTGGACCACCTAACATCTTGGCCTCTCATGGCACTGATTCGCTGTGTTCCCTGGGATGATGGGCAGCTGGGTAGGTAAGACGGATAGATGCCCAGGATGGTTTTCCACTGCCATCTACCCCTGTACTGCAGGAGCTCCCAGCAGCCCTTGGGTGGATGCCATGGTGCCCCGTGGGGCTGTTTGCTGTGACTGTCACCCTGTTTCCATGAGCCTGTGACAGGCGCCCTGCCCCGGCGTGCATCCCGACGTGTTTTCAAAGGGTGTAATTTCTATCAGCTTCAATTAGAGCTATTTTTATTTTTTGTCACCCTGAGGAACCTCCCTGTGGTTCAACTGCCATTTCTCACCGTTACATTCCTGGCAGGGGAAAGGAGAAAAATTAATAGTCTCCTGATCACTCTGCTGATAGCTGTCAGCACTTGATGAACTGTCTGCCCTGGGTGGCGTTCCACATGTTCCACAGCAATTGTGCTATGGGCATGGGGGAGTAGGACCCCAGAGGCCCCAGATGGGGGCTTTGGCAAGCCTCCAAGCCCACTCTCCCCTCTCCTTAGCACCTGCCAGGTGAGTCCCCAATCCCTGGTCTCTCTGTATGACCCTGGTGACTAGGGTTGGCATCTGTAGTCTTTCTGCTGTGTGTAGTTTTATGGGTTGCTAACCATCTCTGAACCACGTCTGAATGGGAAACACTTCCCAAGAGTCCACTCTTTGTAAGCAACTCTGAAGCTGACCTGGGGAAAACAGAGATAATAATCCACACAGGGGAGCCCAGAAATGGGGTGCAGCTTGGCTGAGGGCCTGTAGATAAGACAAGGCATAAGCCCTAGGGACAGGAGGGGATGCCTCCCCATGAGCTGGAGGGAGAGAGACTACAGGGAAGGAAGCCTAGGGCCAGCAAGCAGCTGAGCTTGGGAACAGTACCTCCTCACTGCTTGCTGGGCTTCTAGACTGCTGAGTCTGAGGACTGGAAGCTAACAGCTTAGACTCCCTAAGGAGCCTAGCAGTGCCAGCTGCAGACCTCTGATATCAAGAGGCCTTGAGTTCTGTCTGGTAAGAAAAACAAGACCCCAGAGGGCACATCCTGTAGGTTCCCGTTTGTACAGCCTGCTGGGAATGAAGAGCCGGAACAGACGGAACACTGTGCCCGTGGGATGCTCTGTGTCTTAACTGGGGCTGGGGCTAGGAGTCTATGCAAGGGGTGAAGCCACAGAGAGTTAAGCAAGCACACACATTCAGAGCTGGACCTGGAGGTCTGAGCAGAGTCTGTAGGATGCCACGGTCATATCCCGTGTGACAGGCACATGCTGTAGATGGTGTGATGCAACTGTGGGGAGGACTGGAGGGCACTCGGTGGATCTGCCTCATTGCCCACACCTGAGACGCACTCAGCAGCAGTCGTTAGGTTTCAGAAACAGCAAAAGCTGGGGCTGGGAAGAAGGCGCAGCAGGCAAGAACACTTGCTGTGTAAACAGGAGGGGCTGAATTGCGATTAAAAAAATAATAAAGCACTCACCCGAAACCTCTGTGGTGGCAGTAGGGGAGAATGGCTGGGGGCTTGCTGGCTGTCAGCTGAGCTCCAGGTTCAGTGAGAGACCCTGTCTCAAAGGAATAAGGTAAAGAGGGATAGAGCAAAATGACTGGTGTCCTTCAATGCCTGTGCCCACAGGTGCATACAAAATGCACACACGTGCATACATACACACATGCATGCACAAGCACACACATGGACACATGCAGGCTAGCACACATGCATGCACTTGCACATACATGCACACATGCACAAGCACACACATGGACACATGCAGGCTAGCACACACGCATGCACTTGCACATACATGCACACATGCACAAGCACACACATGTGTATGCACATGTATGCACACATGCATGCATAAACAAGTTCACACAGGGGCACACATGCAGGCAAGCACACATGCATGCATTTGCACATACATACACACATGCATAAGCACACATGTGCACACACATGCACACACATGCATGCATAAACAAGTGCACACACATATTTGTAAGCATGCACAAGCATACACTCATACACACCCATGAACACATGCATGCATTTGCATATACATGCATACATGGCACAGATGCATGTGCACATATACATGCATACACACATGCATAGCACACATGCATTCATAAACAAGGGCACACATGGGCATGCACAGATTAGCACACTTGCATATATTTGCACATACATAGATACATGCTTACATGCATACATGCACAAACACACACATGCACACATGCATGCATACACATCCACACATACACATGAACACACACGCATAAAAAAGTATGCACACACATATCAGATCATGTATCTGTATGACTCAGAGCATTTCCAGGGCACCAGTTCAATCCTCACACGAGCTAGAGGCCTCTGGGGTGAAGAGGCCTTCCATTGTTGCCCTATAGCTTCCCCTTGATGTAGGCACCTTCACTGCAGCTCTGCCATGTCCCTGCTGCCTTAGCCCTTGGTCCCTAAACACTGTTCTCCATCCCTGAAAATGGCTCTTCCTGTGCCTCAGATATGCCTCTTCCCTGTGCTACACTGGGGATGCTGGGTCAGACCCTGAGGTTACAGAGTACTGTTCAGAGGGGGATGGTGGTCTGAACCCAAGAATCTATGCTCCTGGGAAATGGTGAGTAGGGTAGTACCCATTTCTACTCAGGATAGGACCTAAGGACAGAGTCCAGATCTCACTGAGGATGGCTGGGACATTTGGGGGGAAGGGACAGGGCCATTTTGAGTAGAGGTTTATGACAGTGGCTGACAGCCTGCCTGGGAGCCCAGTCCACAAGCTTGGTGAAGCCCTTCTGTGGAGTCATGACAGGGACAGTTACTTAGAAAACAGTATGGTAGAAGGCTGGCCAACCCTGGGCAGTACTCCCATGACCTTCTCATCTTTGCTGATCCACTTCTTAGAGCCCTCACTTGGCCAGTCCTTCCTCATAGCTACCCAGGTGTCTGACGCTGCCTGTTCCACAGACATGGAAGCCAGGGCCTAGAGAGATGCAGCCATGTCTGAGGGTACATAGCTCACAGCTGCAAAGCAAGCGAGGCTGCTTCCTGGTCTGTGTTGGCCTCTGTGTTCCCGTGGCCCAGGTGTGTGTGGAGGGGGGAAGGGGAGCATGTGGGTGCACGTTAGAGTAAGTCTGATCTCCTGCATCCTCCAGGGGCACATAGGCAGATGCAGGTACCCCAGAGGCTGCAGGAGCTCCATCACCATTGCAGCGTCTCCCTGCTCAGCTTCTGTCCATGTGGAGGCCTGGCCACTGCCTGCCGCCCTCTCATTTCCGTCAGACCAGCCAGCACTGAGTTATCCATTCACACTTATATTGAACATTTGGCCCAGCCATCATATCTGCTCCGTAAGGCTAGGAATTGTCAAGTGTTTCACTGGCTGCCGTATCTATCTGAAGCACGATGCCAGGCACATAGTAGGTGTTAATAAAGTGCATGGGAACTGGATGGATGGATCCTTTGATGGGTGGGTGAGTGGTGGGTGGGTGAATGGATTGAAGAATAATTTGGATGGGTAGATGGGCAGGTGGGTAGATGGTGGATGGGTGGGTACATAGATGGATGGATAGAAGAGTGACATGTGTAACAAGGAGCCACCTTGTCAACTCACATGGCTCTTGGATATTTCCAGAGGATCAGAACACTGGAAACACACTTGGTGGTGGCAATGAATAATGTTTCAGAAAGATCTCCTGGCTCAGATATGGTAGGGCTTTCAGGGACAGTGTGACCAGAGCCCAGCAGTGGGAAATGGACAGTGGGTGCCCCCTGGAGTGGAAGTGTGGGGCCCCTAAGAAAGACAGAGAGCTGGGTAGCAACCCTGCCTGTAAGTGGCTGGCTTCTTCCTCCCTCAGCCTAGACAGTGGCCTTCCAAAGAATGCCAGCTCCTTTTCTCAGACACTGGGAGTGCCCTGTGCCTGCTGGTGTGGGGACCCAACTGGGTGAGGTGTCTATTTTCTGTTTATCCCAGCCTCAGTTTCTCTATCTAGATCATGGCGTGGTCACACTCCCTGCCAGACTACCCAGCACAATCACTGCACAGCTCCCTGCCCTGGCTTTGTGCTCATGCTGAGTGCCCCGTTCTCCAGGCACTCAGATGGCTGCTGAGCCTGACAGTGGAGGTATCCCCTGTATACTCTTGACCTTCTGCTGTCCCCAAAGCTGGTGAATTTGATGCCTCCTCCTCCAGCCTCTGAGTGATGGGGAAGAGACCCCCAGCTGTGCTGCTTGCCAAGCGGGTGTCTGCGCCCGCCCCAACCCCAGCCGGAGCTGCAGCCGGAGCGCCCCTAATTGCCAGCACAGATGTGGAAGCCACCAGCCTCCCCGTGCGCTCGGCTGTGCCGTGTGCTTAATTAGCCCCTGATTACTCATTTGCTGGGTGCCGTGTGTATTCCATATCTAATAACTTTCCAATTACGCCTGGCCGCTCTGCTCGCACTAACCCTTTAGCTGTCTGCTGGTCGGGGACTGCGTGTGCAGCAGTGATGTGCTGTGGGCTGAAGCCTCTCCCCTCCCTTTAGTGCAGGATCTGTCATTCTCTGCCTGCATTGTGGAGTCATCACAGGGAGGCAAGGGCATCTGACGGTGCTTCCAAGCCCCTGACATGCCATCTTACAAGTCCCACCAGAGCTGGGCCAATGCAGTTTCTAAGGATGGTACAGCTAGGGTGGGGTGGGTAAAGAGACTGGGGCTCCCGAGGACAGAGCTGGCCTGTATCTCCCGTCTCTCCATTGTTGGCAGCTGGCACTGGTCCTGTGGCCTGCATGCCCCTGGCAGGTCCCTGGAGGCTGGCAGTTGCACCATGAGGGCTAGAGTGACCCTTTACCCCATTTTGGCTTCTTTTCCATGCCTGACTTCTCCTGGGCCAAGGGTGGGTGGCACAGTGCTCTTCTGTGCCATGTGTCCCCCACGGTGATTCTCTGTCCTGTGTTTCAGCATCCTGGCCTTGCTCTGGAGGGAAGCCAGCTGCAGCCTCAGAGCAATTCCCACCCCACTCCCTACCCCATTGTCTAGAATGCAAACAGGAGCCCTGGTTGGGCGTGGGGTCTGCTGGCATTTTGAACACCCAGCAGAGCACACAATCTCTCCTGGATTTGAGGGTCTGACCTTCAATGCCCAAGTAACCTTGGGGAGCTGGCCTGGCTTCCGTGCCTCAGTTTCCTCTGCTGCAAAATAGAATTCTACTGTGTGGAATGACTAACTGAGCTCAAACAGGTACCCCCTCAAGTCTGTGACTTTCCCTATGCTTAAGCCCTGGGTTGTCATAATCCGATCAGCCTCCAGCCTCTTCACAGACTACCAGCACTGCTGAGCCTGGGAACAGTTGAGTCCCTAGGCTCCACTGTCCCTCTTGGAGGCAGCACCGTGTGTTTTCACTTCTGGAGAAGAGAAGCCACACCACTGAGCTCTCCCCGTAGTGGAGAATGGCTAAGCCCCAGCCCCAGGCAGGCTGAGAGAGTACTCTAGCCTGGAACCCAGAGGACGAACACTTCCAATAACAGAGTCAGTGCTTGACCCCAGTGCCTTGCTTGGCTGCCTCCAGGCTGCTGCAGGGCCTCAGCTTGAAGCCTGTTCTTAGAGATGCATGGTTGCTTTGCTAGACACGGAGGGACAGGAAGACTGATGCTAACTGAGAAAGGGTGACAAGAGAGGTCCCACGTGACAACTCCATTAATGTGAAATGTCCCCAGTAGGAGAGCGTATAAAGGCAGAATAGTGCAGTGGCTGCAGAGGCTGGGGGGTGGGGGAGGGGGAAAGGAAGCAGGGGACTGAGAGAGAAGACTGACTTCCAGGAGTTTGGGAGAATGGAAGGAGGCTCCCAGGGTGTCCCCAGGGTTAACTGGATAAAATGTTCTAACATGATACAACTCCACAATTTTTCAAAAAGCTATTAACTCAAACTACTTATTTATATTACATGTATTTAGCGTGTGTGGCGGGGAAGGGGGAACAATTACACGTGCCACAGTATGCTTGGGGAGGTCAGCAGGCAAGTTGAAGGAGTCAGTCCCCCCACTCCCTTTCCATTCCCCTCCCCCTCTCCTTCCCTTTCCTCTTCTTCCTCCCCTCCCCCTCCCCCCCTCTCCATCTCTCTCTTTCTCTCTCTCCTTCTGCTGTGGGTTCAGTGAATTGAACTCAGATCATCAGCCTTGGCAGTAAGTACCGTTACCAACTAAGCCATCTCGCCGGCCCCAGGACTGCAAAACTTAATACTTGCTGCTGAATGGGCTGTGGGTTCAATCCCCAACACGGAAAAAAAGATTCTATAAATTATATAGTATATGAATTTATTTTGGTAAAACATAAGATAGTAAAGATTACCAATGTAGAGACCTTGTGAGCTGATACAAATTACCTACATAGGATTGGGTCCTTTATAGAACACACATACATATGCACACACATGCACAGTATGTACATGCATGCATGCAAACACAAACATACATGTGCATACATATACACATGCATATACACATGTGCACACATACACACATACAAACACACATGTGCACACAAAATGCCCTTCTCCTTTTGAACGGGGATACGATGTCAGCTTCTTCCCTCCCCTCCTGACTTTATTTGGTACGACATTCTCAAAACCCACATGAGTTCCCTGGAGAAAGAAGGATGATGATAAGATTCCATGAGGGACTTGGGAGGCACCCCTTTTTATTTTGGAAAGCCATTAGGAATGTCCTTCTTCGGCCCTAGCTACTAACTGACCAATGCTAACACAGTGGGTGCTGCCTGTGGAGGTTCAGGGACCATGGCATTTATCCAGCTAGCCATTCAAAGCCAGGGATGCCTTATAAGTGGCTCTATGATGCTGTGATTGTCAGGGTCCCCTGAGAAGGGCATGGGAGGCCAATAGTGTATGTATGCTTCAGGCATCATAGCAAAGAGGGTGATCCAGGCAGAGGAGACCAGCTAGGCAGCCCAGGGATGCTTTCTGTTAGGAGTCATGTTCAATCTGGCTATGGGAGGGTGAGCAAGGATGGCTTTCAGTTCAGTTGAGATCCTTCCTTTAGGGGTAGAGTTGGAGGGGGTGAGGGGCTCAGCATGTGGTGATCTACAGCCCTTCCTCACACATCCATCGACCCTGATCAAGCTGGCGCTAGAGAGACATGAAATTCTCTCGCTTCTAGCAACAGTTCCTGTAGCATAGCAAGAGAGAGCTAGACCAGAAGAGAGACTAGCATGTGGCCCTCTGATCCAGGCTCACACTGCTGGGCAGACAGCAGGACCAGGTTACACATGGTTCTAGAGCTTAGCACTTGGCAGTGCAGGGACCTGTAAAGGTGTCCATGCCAGGGACTCATTCCACACAGGCCGTGGTCTGGGATATTGATGTCTAGGACAGAGGGCTGTTGTGAACGGCCCCTTCCAAGATGCTCTGGACATGTGTACTCTGTTCTCTAGTCTCTGTCCCCAGGTGGGCCTTGCTGGGGGACTCAGGAGCTCTGTGTATGACTTTGAGAGATACAGCACAACTCCAAAGCCCTGCCTTACATCCCTACCTGTATGCAAATCATTTCTCAGTTGTCAGTGTTTCCTAACAAAGAGCAAAGAGGATACATCTTCTAAAGGCAGCAGCAGATACTTCCAGAAGCACGAGGTGAAAGGCGGGGCTGGCGTCCTGCAGCCATGCCTGCTTAGCGCTCTAATTTGGTTCAGGGTCTTGCCCTGTGGGGTGGTTCGTGGCACCCTGAGAAAGGGCAGATATCTGTCCTAGCCCTTTTGTCACAATAGCACACAATATACCTGCTGCCCCACTTCTAGGAAAAGCTTACCAGACACCTGTCACTGGCATATGGAGTGGGTGGGTAGACAGGTGGGTGGGAGGTGAATGGGTGATGACTGATGGTGGATAGATGAAGGATGGATTGGTAGATGGATGGATGAGTGGTGGATGGATCAATGATGGATGATAACAGGTGAGTGGAGTGAATATGTGGATGGTAGGTAGGTGGATGGAATGAATAGATGGATGGTGGATAGATGGGAGAATGGACAGATAAAATGGTGGATGGAGTATTAGGGTTTCCTAGAGGAACAGAATGGATAGCACACACACACCTCACACAAACATATACACATATATACACACACACCACACATACAGGCAGACATGTATACATACATATACACGTATACATACACACAGACACACACCACACACTACACATATACACACATACACACATATACATATACACACATATACATACATACCACACACACACACACACAGACACAGGGGGGTTGTTAATTAGAGTGGCTTACAGGCTGTGTAAGAAAGCCCAAGAATCCAGTAATTGTTCAGCCCATAAAGTTGGATATCTCAGCTGATCTTCAGTCTTTGTTGTAATCCCAAAGAAGTCGGCTCTAACGCCAGTGAAACAGGAGTGAAGGCAAGTGGGCAAAGCAAGTAATTCCTTCTTCCATGTCCTTTATATGGGGCCATCACTGGACATTGTGGTACAGATTTAAAGTAGATTTTCCTACTTCAAATAATTCAGTCAAGGCCAATACCAATCCCTTAGAGGTGTACCTAGCTACTGGGTCTTAGTTAATTCCAGGTGTAGTCAAGCTGACAACCAAGAGTAGTCATCACAGATGGGTAGATGGAGGATAATAGATGGATGGATGGATGGATGGATGGATGGACGGACGGACAGATGGATGGATAGATGAGTGGATGGATGGACAGAAAGACGGATGGATGGACGGATGGACAGATGGACGGATGGATGGATGGATGGGTACAATGGATGTATGTATGGGTGGGTGGGTGGATGGATGGATGGTGGATGGATGGATGAATGGATGGATGGATGGATGGGTAAGATGGATGTATGGATGGGTGAATGGGTGGATGGATGGTGGATGGATGGATAGACGGATGGATGGATAGATGGATGGATGGGTGGGTGGATGGATGGGTAAGATGTATGGATGTATGGATGGGCAGATGGATAGATGGGATAGGTGGATGGATGAGTGGGTGGGTAGATGGATAGATGGACGAATGTTTGTATGTATATATGTATGTATGTGTGGGTGGGTAGGTGGATGGATGGGTGGATGGATAAATGGATGGATTGGTGGGTAGATAGACAGATGGATAGATGGGTTGGGTGAATGGATGGACAGATGGGCTTGTGGCTAGTTGGCTGGGTGGATGAGTGGATAGGGGAACAGATAAGAGAGTGTGCAAAAGTGTGAGTTAAGAGCTAAACTGGGCCCAATCACATGGTTCTTGGTGTGGCATTTCCCACACCCAAGTTACTTCCCTTCCCTGGCAAACCCTACTCCCCTTGAAGGCCAAGTTCACAGCCCACCTGCTCCAGGAAGCCCTTCTGGATCTCGCAGCTCTTGAGGAGTGTCCCCCACCAGCCTCTGCAGCACTGACCCTGTACTCTGCCCCTGCCCATGCCTCTCACCTCTTGTCTTCTGTTCTCTGTTTAAAAGCTTCATCCCCCTGTTGCTTCATAGCTGACTGAGGTCACAGACAAGCACTTCAAAGTTCAAAGCCCCAATTACCGTGCAAGTTCAGACAGCTCACTTTTGCAACTCCCTGGCAAGGGGGTGTCTGGAAGGACTGTGTGATTCTGTGTAAAGGCTTGGACTGGTGCCAGCACATGGTAGGTGTTCAGCAGAGAACATTTTTTTTTTTTGCTTTTGTTCTCTGCTAGACACACTACCAACAGCCACTTTTACACCTACAGCCCCTTCCTAGGTGTGCAAAGCGTTACCCAGTTACTTTGCCCCAGCAGAACCCTGCTGGTTCCTCCACTCCAGGAGAAAAAGTAGGTCAAAGGTATGGTATATGGAGCAGGTACAGGGCGTTCACAATCCTCGGCTTCCCTCCAGTCCATCTCCAGGGGCTACCACAAGCAAGGATACTGCCGGGTTTGACTCTGGCAGCAGGAGTCCCTGGCTGGCAGTATAACCTTCTGCCACCCCTCATGGATGGCAACCCTGGGACTCAGAATAGGGCCCCAATCTGTGCTCAGGGGTTCCTGCTACAGTGATAGACTCCCCCCGCCCCCGCCCCAGGTCCCAAGGAAAGAATAAATGAATGAAGAAATGATGTGTACGGCCTGATGCAGTGCCCCCTGGCTCCAGCCTGCATGCCTGCCGTGGAGTTTGGTGGGGCAGTGGCTGGGCAATGTCTCCATATGGATGCTATAAATTAAAGCGTTCCAGGAAACAGCACAGTAAATTCATCTGCCTCTTGCCTGCAGGGCTGGTGGGGGCTGCGCTCGCCTCAGGAACTCTGAACATCCATCTCACTTAGGGTGCTACTCCTACAGAACTAAGCCCTGGGAGAAGAAAACACGAAAAAAAAAAATTAAAAATAACTGGATGAACAGAAAATGACTTCTTACCAACCCTGTACTCTCAGTGGGGAAGAGGGAGAGCCACCAGCTGGGCCTGGCTCGCTGTGGTCCAAATGGCCTAGCAGGGGCTGAGCTGTCCCCAGCCGCCCCCTGCCTAGACCTGGGAATCTTCCTGGCCTGGGTTAACCCTGTTCGTGACTTGTCTCCTTTACTGAGGCCGCTTCTGAAATTTCAGTTTTCTCAGCCTTGAAAGAATAGTCACGGTTACAGGCAGAAAGAGGTGTATATGTTGGGTGGGTCGGGGGATTAGAAGGGTGATGGCCAGGAACAACTGGGATGTGGCGGTTGGGACATTTTGTATTTCTAGAATGGATATGGTGTGTGTGTGTGTGTGTGTGGTAACTGGTGAATTCTTTGTTGAGTACATGCGTCCACAACTTAAATATGCATGGGAAAGGGCCAGTGAGACAGCTCTTCAAGGGAACATGTGTGAGATAGCTCATCGAGGGAACGTGCATGCTAGCAAGCATCAGGACATGCGTGCATCTGATCCCTGGTACCTGACATGGTGGAAGGAGAGGACTGACCCCCGTATATTGTGCTTTGATTTTTCAAGCCTAACTCAACCAAGTTGGGTGTGCTGGTGGGGGTTGGTTGCCTGCATGCAGATGGGTGTCTCTGTAGAGATTGGATGGCGTGGCAGTAGCTGTACCCAGCAGCCTGGAGTGAGATTTGGGAATTCCACGGAGGTGTGCCGACACTGAGGGTGTCTGGTTTCCAAGGCTACTTACCTAGCATGTGTTCTCTTTGACTCCCACGATGCAGGGACTTAGAAATGTATAGAACCAAAAGCCGGACAGTGGTGGCACATGCCTTTAATCCTAGCACTTGGGAGGCAGAGGCAGGCGGATTTCTGAGTTCGAGGCCAGCGTGGTCTACAGAGTGAGTTCCAGGACAAGCCAGGACAAAACAGAGAAACCCTGTCTAGAAAAAAAAAACAAAAAACAAACAAACAAAAAAATGTATAGAACCCGCTGTGTAAGGAAGTGAGCCCAAGCAAATGCATGCTATAAGGGGAAGAAGCTAAGCAGTAGCTCCCCCAAAGACCATAAGGATGGGGTCCCTGGTTTCCTGAACCCTCTCCAGTAACTTTGTGCAGTGGGGAACTTCCCTCTGCCTGACATTCACAATAGGATTGAATGGATGCCGCCTGGTCTCGAAGAGACTGTTCCCCAACGGACTTGGAGACATGACACCCCCCTAATCTGTAGGGTACAGCTGAGATGGCCACCCCATCTTCCCAAGTTGAACACCAAAGGTCCTGTGCTATAGTGCATGGTAGCATACAGACATCTCCGGGGGCGGGCTGCGTAAGACTGAACCTCGGAGCATCTCTCCCTGTTCCCTTTTAAACCCTCATCAGGGTGGCCATCAGAAGCTAGGGGCTTCTGTGTCAAGACGTCAAGAGATAGACACACATAGTATTACAGTGTCCAGTGTAAGCCTGAGGATCCTGGCCAGACAATGAGAGTCTACAGTCCTTGCTGTCATGCCAGCTCAGCTGAACTGCTGACCCTCCAGAGAGGTCAGGCCACAGCAAGGAGGAAACAGAAAGACAGCCCAAGGCCTCTCTCCTTCCTGACTCATTTGTCTTCTTTCCTTGCAGGTTACCTCAGCTCCTCTGGAGGCACCTGCAATTGTCCATGCTCCTGCACCAGAGCCCGAGCTACAGCCAGTGCCCCCCACAGACAGTCTATCCAGGGGCACCAGGACCACCCAGGAGCCGCTGCCAGTGTCAAGCCAGCAGAGCAGCCGGGACAGCTGGGATGGAGACGGAGTAGATCTCACAGCCACAGGTAGAAGAACATTTTGCGTCTCTCCACATGGGCTGGGCCTGAGCCTGCCCATGGGCTGCAGCTCTGGAGGCTGAGTTGGGACACTGAGTTCAGAGCAGAGTTCCACCACATGTCCTTGGCGTATAGGGCTCGAGTTGGCTTCCTGGGGTTTGGAGAATTCTCTTCATGTTCCGTGATGAATTTGCCTGCGCAGTGACTGTTCGTTCAAGCTTGTAAATGTCACTGCAGCAAACATGAGCCTGCAGGTAGTTTCCGGGGAAAGTGGGTATGAGGACCAACTGACCTAGTCTCCTGTGAAGGTTTCCATAGTGCCGGGCCAGCAGGTGTCTGGACGGCTGTGTTGAGGCTTCCCGGGTGGATGGCCTTGGGGGCCTAAGGGGCTTCAGACACTGGCAGGTGTGGATAGAGTGGCCATATAGAAAAGGGGATGCAGGGAAGATGCTGCCAGAGACTGGCACCCCTTTTTCCCCACATGTACACATTTACCCAACATGCTCAGAATCTTACATCTCTGAACTGCCATGGTAGCGGGCGGGCCTGGCTTCCATAGCCTGTGGCATCTGGTACCAAGGGAAGTGTTGTGTGTGGGCCTCAGCACTCGGCACTACTGGCTGCCTCGAGTCAGTAGGCAGAACGTTTGCTTGCGTGGGCAGCATCTCCTTTAGTTCCACAGGCATGCCCTGTGGAAACCAGGGTACTCTGAGTTGACATAAGCCCTTCAAGGTCTAGGACATGCCTTTCTGGATTGAGTCTTGAAAACATGCTGTATTTCCTATCCACCCCCCAACCCCACCCACAGGCAAAGTCTACCCTGAGATGTGTCTGTGGGGGCCTGAGAATGTTCCTGGTGACTAAAATACCCAAAGCAGGCCAGCCCCTCATGGAGCTCTACAAGGGAGCCAGCCAGTGTGTGGTGCACCCCAGGCTTTGGGCTAAGGGACCTTTAGCTATCCTCTGACTCCTAAACTAAGTCTGTGAGATGTGCCCGGTGACTGGTAGGCCATCACCTTCTGTGACACCGAGTCAAGCAGAGGTTTGTGTTTGTGTTTGTGTGTGTCAGCAAAACAGTGTGCAGTGGGCTCAGAGAGCCCGAGGCGCCCACCCTTGCTACCCAGCAGTGGTGGAGTACTGGAATTTGAACCCTGTGTCTGGCTTCTACCACCTATTTAACTCTGATCCAGAAAGTTCCAGGTCACAAGTTTTGGGGGTGGACATTTCAATTTCCACTAAGGAGCCCGGCTTGGAGCGTCTGGGGATAGGCATCATCACTTCTGTGTCCCCAAAGGTGACTCCTGGGTGGCTACAACCTGACTCATTCTGGAGGCTGCACCGGGTGGGGGAGGGAGAGAGGAAGAAAGGGGAGAGCTCCCTGAGAGTCAAGAAGCCAAGGTGCAGGGTCAGGGGGAACAGCCCTGCTGTCAGCCCTGCTGACCAGAGCTGGGGACCAGGTCAGTAGACAAAGAGGACTGGCTGGCAGTCCTGCCCTACAGTGACAGGCTGGGCAGGGCTCCGGGCCCCCGTCTGCCAGCTGCTCCCACCAGGATGGATGGCTCAGGGCAGCTTCTAGCCAAGAAGGCCAGGAGCATGGTCTATAGTCAGGTCCCATGGGGGCAGCTGCACCGCTCGGAATCTGACGGTGACTGATGGATTATCATACACCTGCCACCTCTCATCCAGCAGTGGGCGGCATGGCTCACACCAGCTGTGCACTGTTTGCCTGCAGCAGGGCCAGTCACATGGGACATGGAGATGGGCTACATGTGGTGCACGTGCAAACACGTTCATAGATACACACAGAGACAATGGATGAGAACCTCCCCACCACGGACAAACATATATAGCGCCAGTAAGTATACACGTAAATACAGGTGCTCAAACATATGGGATAGACATGGACATGCGTATATACACATGGGTTCGTACCAACACACACAGATACGCTGACACAGGTGCATACATACAAATACCAAGATGTGAAGACTACAGAACACAGAGAAAGAGAAGAGTCTGTGGGCCCCACAGACTCGCCAACACCCGATCACTTTCATAGTATGTGGGTCAGTCCTCCTAGCAGGTATATGCACAGGCCTCATGACTGTGTCCCATGTGTGTATGCATAGACACTGTCTAGACCCTGTACTCCACAGTAGCCACCGACACCGACACCAACATCCATTCGTACTGACAGGTGATACACGGAAGCCCTGTGCACATCTGAAGCACACAGGGGTGCATACACAGACTGCCCACAAGCATGCAGACTCCTGCTCAGGACACACTCTCATACACACACCTATCTTATGCACACACACACACACACACACACACACACACACACACACACATACACATATACACACACACACTTTTTAGAGCTTAGCTACAGGGAAGCCTCTGGAGTCCCAACTATGGTAGCTTCAGCCAGTTCTGACTTGCACAGTCTTCTCTGGGGGTGGTTGGTCAGGGCAAGAAGGGAACATCTACTTTCTGGCAGGGCTGTAAACACCTCAGCCAGCCATTCCTCAATGCTGCTTCCCTGCAAGTTTTCTCTATATGGAGCTAGTTGGGGAAAGGCCTGGGCCAGGCCAGGGCTCCCAGGAATTCTTGTGCAAAGCAATGACTTTGGAGCCATTGGGTTCTACTCAGCAGGATTCCAGGATTCATAGGATCTGGTGTTACTTAGGGAACAGGGCCACCTCTACACAAGGGATGGAATTGTCCTTGGTGAAGCTTCCGGGTGGCTAACCAAACTTTGTATGGGCAGTGTCGACTCAGAGGCGCCGCATTACGAGAGTCACTGGCTGGTTGTAGGCCCAGTTCTGGGCCATGGGGGAGTGGACCAGCACCTGTCAGGCACCTTGGGCCCACTTTTCCATCCTCTGAGGACCAAAGCCACAGTTCCTTTAGCAAACAAGTCCTGAAGGAACCTTAGCCTGGTATGCAGTCCCTTGTGCAGAGAAGGGTGTCGTTTGATGCCTTGGGTGGGCAGCCTTCCCTGCAATGTGAGGGCACTTGACTCTGTCAACAGCCTTGAGTCTCTGTTTGGAACAAGAGCCATTTTAATGCGCATGTATGAGGAAGCTGGCAAGGCAGGAGAGGGCTCTCAAAGCAGTTGTCCTTGTGCCGAGCAAAGGCTCCTTGGAGTGGAAGCGATTCTACATGCTCCACAATGGCAGGAGGGAGACGGCCTTAGTATCACAGTGGGTCCATGCCCTAGTCTTAAGTTGCAAACTTCAGGGCCTCCAGAGGCCTTAGCTGCTCCGACTGCAGAATAGCCACTGTGAAATGAGGCCGTCCAACTGAGTCAGCGTCAGGGGCATGGCACAAATGTTAAGACTCGGCGATAGCTGCTAGGCAAGGTTGTATAGGTTACACACTGTACAACAGCAGTGCGTGTCATTCTCGACTCGGAATGTCCTTCCTGCGTGGCCGAGGGAGTGATGGTGGCTTTGCATGTCCTTTCTGGGTTGTGTAGCAGTTTCTCGAATGTGTCGGGTTTCTCATATCAGCAGAGACAGCAGAAGCCGAAGTCCCCACTGGTGAGCTGAACTATGTGTGTTAAAAACCATGGCCAGCCACTCTGGTCCCAGCCCCCCTTTCTCAGCTGCATGTCAGCATCATTACCAGTGGTCAGACCAGGCATGTGTGCCCCTCGGATGGGGCTTCATAAGACCTACCCAGAGAGAACTGGGGCCTAGCTATGTGCATAAATGGCTACCAGAGTTTGTGGCCACATTCCCACCCTCTCCAGATGCCGGCGTCTACACACTGCAGTGGATAGTGGAGGACACCACATTCTCACCAGCACACAGGTGCAGAAGCCTGGCTGCCACACGCTAGTTTACCCACGGGTACCATAACTGCCTGTGTTACTCCCTTGTTACTGTGATCCAACACCTGACAAAAGCTGCCTATAAGCAGGGAAGGGTTTTCTCAGCTCAGGATTCCAGGCTACAGTGGTGGGGAAGGCTTGACCGGAGGAGCAGCCAGCCTACAGGAGGAGTCACATGGCATCCCCAGTCAGGAAGCCGAGAGGAGAATGCTTCTGTGTGGCTCACTTTCTCCCTCGTATCCAATCCAGGACCGGCATTCAGGCAGCGTCTCCCTTGCTTAGTTAATCCAATCTAGAAAATCCCTTACAGCCATGCCCAGAGGTTTGTCTAGTAGGTGATTCAAGATCCAGTCAAGCCAGGCAGTGGTGGTGCACGCCTTTAATCCCAGCACTTGGGAGGCAGAGGCAGGAGGATTTTTGAGTTGGAGGCCAGCCTGGTCTACAGAGTGAGTTCCAGGACAGCCAGGGCTACACAGAGAAACCCTGTCTCAACAAACAAACAAAAACAAACAGACAAAAGATCCAGTCACGCTGACAGTCAGTATTAACCATCACATTACCCGCCATTGGGAAGGAAAGCCGCTCCTCCCCTCGTGGGCCAGGCAGTGATGTCAGGTGCTGTGTAGAGGCACTGCAGTGGGTAGGAGAGCTGTAGCCATTGCACTGTCTCTTGCTGCACAGCCTTTGTTGCTTGAAGACTCCTCCCATCCCTCATCATGTAGGCTATCACCTGACCTGCCCCGCCCCCACCCTACCCAGAGATGCCAGCTTACTATTGGCTGCCGGGATAAATCTTGAGCTGGGCATATCTCACACACACACACATACACACACACACCTGTGATGTGATCCCCCACACTAAGGAGGCTGAGGCAGGAGCCTGGACTATATGGTCTCATCCAGGTCTCACTGAGGGAATCCCAAGATGGACAGGGTTAGTTTCTGAGAAGCTACAGGGAAAGCCTGGTCCTCCTTCTAGAACATTCCTTGGCTATCAACCCTCATGCCTGTCTTCAGGGCCTACAATCCAGAACAGCTGACCCTCTCCTACCTGACTCAGCTACCATAATCTCCCTGTGGCTGACCTAGGCCACCCTTGCTGCTCACCTGTCTCCCAAGCAGCTGCTCAGTAGCTGCTGCTGCAGCCTGCACCCAACTGGGCTCAAGGATCAGGACTGGAAAGCTTAATGGGTTTGTTATTCCACTGACCCTGACACCATGTCAAAATTGCTGGGTTGTTCAGGACAGGAGTGGACAGATGTGGTGAGGAATGCTCCGCTGTGGAGGTCCTGCTTGGGTGACAGGGTTCTTCAGGTCCCTACACTCCTGGCTTTGCATTTCAGGTCCAGGACGGGCTTTGTGCTCCCTTCCCAGCAGCCCCTTGGAAGGACCTGGAAAGCCCTTGACACCACAGCTATGATAAGGCACTGTTACTGTGTGAGGAGAAGAGAGGCTGGGCAGAGCTCTGTCTCTGCACCAGACGGCCACTCTCCTTGGCAGCATGTCTCAAGCTCTGGAGCCTTGAGCCTATGTCCTGCCTAGGCTACTAAGGCCCTGTTTCCTGGTTCTGAGACTACCATGGGGACTCCCACTGTCCTCAGGTCCTGAGCTGCTCTGCAGCAGGGAATGGGATCTGACCTTGCAGCATGGTGTAGCCTCTTTGGGGACACCGTTGTCAGGCCTCTGTTGGGGGACATCTTTCGTCAGGACCCATGGGAGACCTGGCCTCTGTGGGGACATTCCTTAACTGGCCCTTGTGGGGGACACCCCTTGCCTGGCCTTCTATACCTTCTAGGTACAGGCTGGGTTTAAGGTTCCTCAGAGCTTCTCCCTGCTTCTGCTGCCTATCCATCCATCAGTCTGCCTGTCTGTCTGTCTTCCTGTCTCCAACCTACTTCCCAGAGCCCTCTGGGAACAGCACTGTGCCAGGCCTTCTTTGTGCCATCTTCCTACCTCAAGACTGGCTCCATGCCGGGCAGTGGTGGCTCATGCCTTTAATCCCAGCACTTGGGAGGAAGAGACAGGCAGATTTCTGAGTTCAAGGCCAGCCTGGTCTACAGAGTAAGTTCCAGGACAACCAAAGCTATACAGAGAAACCCTGTCTTGAAAAACAAAAACAAAAAAACAAACAAAAAAATATTGGCTCCATATCTTTTTTGACCCTGAGAGGTGGTGGTGACTCTGGGTTCAGGGGCTCCTCCTGAGAACACAGGTTCTGAGAAACAGGTTCCCTGGGCTGAGCTGCATCTGGTAGACATGACTGTGGGGCCGTGCATTGCTAGAAGTGGACATCCACAAGCGGGCATGCTCGTTCCAACTGACATTCCCATCCCACTCCCCCTTTCCTCCTGTCATGTGTTAAAATACACTGTGTACTGTGCAGCCAGGAGGTGAGCATCTTCACACACATGGATCTGGGCTTCCTGTGTTCTAAGACCTGGCTCTATGAGCTTCTGCTATAAGCCGAATGTCATCTTGTGCTTTGGTTTCCTCATCTGTGGCATAAGGATGCTGCCCAGCCTGTTTGAGTTAAGATTTCTCTCCTGCCGGGCAATGGTGGTGCACACCTATAATCCTAGCACTTTGGAGGTAGAGGCAGGCGGATTTCTGAGTTTGAGGCCAGCCTGGTCTTCAGAGTGAGTTCCAGGACAGCCAGAGCTACACAGAGAAACCCTGTCTTGAAAAATAAAAGTGATAATAATAATAATAAAAAGATTTCTATTCTTGTGATAAAACGCTGACCAAAAGCAACTTGAGAGGGGGCTAGGGGTTTACAGATCCAGTACCAATCCATTGAAGCAAGCCAAGGCAGGATGTAAAGGAGAAGCCACGGAGGAACACTGTTCACTGGCTTGCTCCTCATGGCTTTCTCAAGTCTGCTTTCTTAGAGAATCCAGAACCACCTGCGTAGGGGTGGTACCACCCACAAGGGGCTGGACCCTTCCACATCAATCATCAATCAAAAAGATGCCCCACAGACTTGCCCACAGGCCATCTGATGGAGGAGCTTTCTCGGTTCCCCTTCCTAGATAACTGGAGCTTGTATCAAGTTGACCAAAAATTAACTAGCACGCTGACCAGTAGAAAGCAAGAGGCGGCCTTGTCTGACGTGTAGGGTGACTCCAGCACACAGAAGGAGGACTCTGGCTAGTCACCAGCAACCCTGCCCCTTCCTCTTCTTTGTCAGAAAAATGGACTCTGGTGTAGGCTGCCTCTGTCACCAGGAAGGCAGGGAGGGTACTTAGCTGGCAGAGTGCCCATAGCAGCATGTGGAAAGCCAAGTGTGGTGATACAAGGCACAGACAGGTTCTGCCTGTGGTTGGGGAGCCACAGCTGCTCCAGGGGGTGTAGAGCGGGCGCAGATCCCTGCACATCACGCTTAGTACACTTCTCTGCAGCAGGACCTCCTAGGCATCTGTCATAGATCTCACTGTGCTGTCCTCTCCTTTGGGTACTACCAGTAGAGCTGGGATCCAGTGCCTGGTTCCCACTTGCAGGGACTTTTATCCTCTTGGGAATGTCTCATAATGATGGAGGCATGGCTTACAAGTCAGGGCAGGAAGTCTAGAGGCCTCTGAAGGCACAGGTGGTAAAGAGGCCTTTTATCCAGAGAGAGAAAGCCTGGAGTCTCTCTGAGCACAGTGGGGCTCGAAGGACATAGGCAGAGACCGGCCGTCCCTCCCTCTTTTTCCTTCCCCCTTCCTATTTTAGCAGACATTTTGTTCTGACACAGGGTCTGCTCATGGAGCCCAGGCTGGCCTAGAACTCTCCACCCTCCTGCCTTAGCCTCTAGAGAGCTAAGACGGCAGGCATATACCACCATACTCAGCTGGGCCTGTGTTCCAATGAGCACAGTGACCTTGGGGTGTTCGCTGAGTACTTGGGGAAAGGCTGGCCTCTTGTCAGTGTCCTTAGCACCAATGTCTGATGCCCTCCGCTGTGCTCTCTTCCTCTTTTTAAAAATTGGGTTTTTTTAAGTACATTTTTATTTATTTTTTAATTAGATATTTTCTTTATTTACATTTCAAATGTTATATCCCCTTTCTTGGTTTCCCCGCCGGAAAAAAAATCCCTATTCCCTCCCTGTTTTGTTGTTTTGAGTCAGAGTCTCATGTTGAAGTTCAAGCTGGTCTTGAACTCATGGGTCTGCTGCCGCAGTCTCCTAGTGCTGAGACATAAGCCCATGTCCTCATCCTTGGCAGATCTGCTCTCCGTGTATGATGGCTCCTACCCACTGGGCTATACTGTCTTTTCTACACTTCCTTGGCTGGTGTGTGGTTGTGTGTGCCTGCCAGGACTTTCAATTCTCATAAAACAAAGAGGAGAGGATATGTAGTGTGGGCAGCGGGGAATGGTAACCCAAGTGTTGGCTCAGACCCAGTGTCTTGTGACCAAGGGAGACTTCTGTGCCTGCTGTGCTATGGCCCAGAAGTGTCACCACCAACTGGAACTTCTACCCCAGAAGGTCGGAGCTAGAAATTTTAAATGAAAAAGATAGATTGAGGGGTTTAGGTTGTGGGGTGGGCTCAGTTAGCATGAGGACCTGAGTTCCACTCCTAGCACCCACATAAAAGCTGAGTGTGTTGGTTCACACATGTGGTCCCTTGAACTGGAGAAGGGGAGAAAGGCTGTGGCCCCTGAGGCTTGTTGGTGTCCAGCCTAGCTCTGTTGGTGAGTTCCAGACCAATAAGAGGCCCTGTCTTTAAAAACAAGATAACAAACTAAAGACATCTGACATCAGAGTCTGACCCACACACACGTGTGCACCTGCCCCTGTGTCCCTCCACACAAGCACATAAACACACACAAAGACCGTGCTCGGAGCCACTGAAGTGATGTTTGTGGGCCCTGTGGGTGAAGAGTCATGAGGCCCTAAAGAGACAATGTTGCAACCAGCCTGGCCCACCATTCTGAAGGACACATATATGTGACACTTTCCCTGTGTCCAAGGTGGGGGTGGGGGGTGGAGGGTGTTATGCCAACCATTCAGCTTTTCCCAGTTGCTCACGGGGTTGGTTGCAGACTCTCTCTTCAGCTTCATTTCCATCTGGAGATGCATTCCTTCCTGTTTGTGGGTCTCTTACCTCCATACTGTGCGTGCATGTGCGCACATGTGTGTGTGTGTGTGTATGCATGCATGCACGCGTGCATGTGCATGTGGTTTCATGGGTACTTAGCATCTATTGTGTGCCTCAGATTCTTTAGACCCAGAAGTACACAAGGCAGACGTGTGGCCCGGTGCTCAAGAGCTTCAGAACTCCTGTTTGATGTCAGGGAGGCAACTCCTGTGGCTGGCACAGACAGAAGGCCATGCTGAGAGAATATTCCATGACTTTCCCGTCAAGGGGGTAAAAAGGTTCCAAGGCCTAAGGCATGCTGGCTGGCCTTCACGAAGCAGAGACCATGCTCCCTGTGACTGAGAGCACAAGGGGGTGGGGGGAGGCGACTTGCAAGCTTTCACTGGGTGAATGGGAGCTGGGGTCCATGCAGTAGTGGACAGAGGAAATTGATCTGGAGAGCCCAGATATGTGCATCCAAGTGGCTTCTTACCCAACTCCAGAACTTTCCTTCTCTCTTCAGGGCCTGGGCTGGCCAAGGCCAGTCAGCGTATGTTTCGTTCAGGAGCTCTGAAGTTTGAGTGAACATTATACCCCTGGTAAGGGAGCTATAAGAAGAGCTGCAGAGATGGCCAAATGTTTAAGGGCACTGGCTGGTCTTCTTGCAAAGGACTGGAGTTCAGTTCCCTGCACCCGCATTTAGACAGAGCCCAATGTCAAGTCACTTCAGCCCAGGGAATCTGGCGCCCTCTTCTGGCCGCCAGAGGGACAGCACAAAGGTGGTGCACTTAAACACAGGCAAAACACTCACGCATAGGAAATAAAAATAAACAAAACCAGAAGAAGCAATGCCTTCAGGAAACAGAGGACCCAGCGGTCAGGACCCGGCCAAGGGCACCTCAAGGTCACAGCTGAGCTTGTGCCCTGGAGGATGTTCCTCCAAGCAAACACAAGCCGAGGAACACTATTGTACCATGTGGGTCTGGGAACAGCTTTCTTCCCCGGTTACACTGTTTTCCTGCTGTTGCTGTCACATGTCACCTGGAACTAAGTGCTTCCAAACAGGCCTCTTCTCTTTAGGCTAGAGGTCAGAGCTCTCGGCTGGGTGTCAGGCGAAGGCCTCACAGGTTGCTTCCTCGTGTGTACGACCTTCCTCGAGCCTGCCCCAGCTTCTGAAAGCTCAGCGGTCCTTGGCTTGTGGCCCCCTCCTCACGCTTCTCCATCCTCTCCCACCGTAGCCCTCCCCAACTCTAATAACCCCAGGATTCTATCACACCACCTGGCGTATCTAGCCTCTCCTGCCTAGGGTTTATGTTCTGACTACAGCCATGAGGTCCACTTTGCCCTTTGAGGTGGCACGCTGTTCACAGATTCAGGACAAGATGGTGTCTCGTAGAGCCTGCTGGTCGGCGGTCCAGTCCAGTCAGCCTGGCTGGGCTGACTATATCTTTAGCCTCAAAGTGTACAGGGTACCTGACGTCAGTGAAAGGGGTGGAGAGGACAGGAAGTGTGTCTCTATTCAGGTATTTGCAGGACTCCAGAACTCAGGTGTGATGGAGCATCCTTGTGAGCTGCTGAGTGAGGACAGCCTGCATTTGGACTCTGAAGTTCCCCTATCTGAGCAGGTCAGTAGGGGATGGATTCCTGCCCATCCCAGACAGAGGCTGTGGATGTAGTTTGTCACTGGCCTAGAAGGGGGCACAACCCAGCACAGCCAGAAACAATAGCACTTAGAGTGGGTGAGGTTAGCCCCAGGAACCAGGTTCTGTTTCTGCCCCCCACCACCACCACCACCAGGGTACCTTGGAGACAGCAGGCACATCGCCCTGGCTCCCACTTCCAAATGCATCCAGGGGGACTCCAAGAACATAGAGCTGCCTAGAACCTTGTCCTGGAGCCCCCAGACATTGCCAGCACTGAGAGCACCTGGAGTGCCTCTTTCCTCCAGATGCATCAAGGTGGACCCCAGAAGAGCAGGCTGCAGGGAAAGCACCATGTGGCTGAGGGCTCTAGGGAGAAGGGAGTTCAGAATGGGTCCCTACCAGCTGAATAGGGCAGAGGGGAAGTTCTTTGGAGAGGGACACGAGACCCTAGACCCAGAAATGCTGGAGCCTCCTGTCCCCTCTCTCTCCCGGTAGACTGTGTCCTCTTGTCTCCCATGGGCACCTACAACCCCCATCCCCAAGCAAAGAGCACGGACTAGGCCCTGCAACCCACAGCTCGCCTCAGCCTCCAAGAGCCCACCACTCACTCACCCAGCCTTCTACGCCGTGGAGCTTCCTCCTCTCCAGTATGCCTTTCTCTTCTGAGCCTCCTCCCCTTGTCCCACACATATGCACGTTCTTCCCTAGCACCCCACCCTTGACATTGTTTCTTTGACCTTTGACCTTTGTGCTGACCTCCTGTGGTGCAAGATAGGTGAATGAGGGCTGTCTGGGTGACCTCTCTGGGTCTTAAGGCATAGCTTTCCTCCTCTGTGCACTAAAAGTCTTGGTCAGCCAAGCCTGCTAGAACTCCTGAGGTAGAGTAATCAGGACTATGGGGAAGTGGCCTGTCACCTCTGAGGGCCTGGCCCCCAAGTAGGCCATGCTGGGCTGTGCCAGGCGGGATGGTGGGGAGCAGAAGGAGGAGGCCTGCCTACCCCTGCTGGGCTGAAGCTTGTACCCAGCTCCAAGTGTGGACCTAGCTGGTAAAGGAGCTCAGGGGGATTGAGGGAGGTGGATAGAGAGGCAGAGAGAAGGGAGCCTTCCCCCTCATCCATCCATACCTCTCATGAGTGAGTCCACTGCTGTCCTCACAGGCAGCCAGACCAGGCTGGGCCAGTCACTTCTCATTGACCAGAGGAGCCCAGGAGGGAGTGGGCCCACAGGGAGCCCCAGGAAAAGCCTTCACCAGCTTGGAGGAGGGAGTGTGGGTCTTGGGATGGGTGCCCAGACATCAAGACCTGTAGACAGATGTGGGATGACAGAGGGCTGAGCCCTGACTCAGTGGTGGCAGCGTCCTGGCTCGGGGATACAGAGATGCATGTGGGGTATGAATGTTTGCCCAAGAGGCAGTGCTTTGGGGTCCCACATCCAGCCTAGCAGACTCTAAGTGGTGTGGTGGGATAACGAGCCAACCCTCCTACAGCTTGCCCCAAGGCATGAGCCTCCTCACCCTGCGCACTTTGGAACAGGCTGACCCAGAGCTGACCCTGGCACCAAGCCTGTCCTCAGGATCTAGGTGGCCATTGCTTGTGTGGCTCTAGATTGCCTCAGAAGGAGTCAAGGAAGGTGCTGGGCTCTGGCCTCTCCCCAGCTCCTTTTAGGCCTTTCATTGGTTGCTGTGCGCAGGCTCCTGCACCCCTGAATTCCATGTTTCCTTAAGCTTCGAGGGCAAAGGGCACTTGCCTGACTTCTTTGGTCTGAGCTGGGTGTCCCGGCAGGAGCCCAGGTGTCATGAGCAGAAGAAGCTATTAGTGAGAACTGTGGACAGACGACGATGCTTGCCGACATGGTGGGTCTGTGAACATGTCACCTGTGTGCCCTGCTAGCTGGATGGCCACTCTGCTAAGCCTCGGGGAGTCTGATGGAGACAGTGGCTTTCGCAGGGGATTAAAGACCGAGGAGATCCTAATGAGCTTGTCACCTTGATACCAGTGGCACTTCACCTTCCCTTACCGGAGCCCAGAAGACCATGAAGAGGACCCCCCAGAGCAACATGGTGAAAACAGCCTAGGTGCTTACTGCCAGCCTAGGTGGACGCCCTGGGTTTACCACTGAAAGCTGTATGACTTGGGCTGGCCTCTTGACCTCTCTGGACCTCTTTCCATCCTAACAGAGTTGGCAGTACCCCTGCTGGTTTGTGGGTGGATGGGGCTAATGAGACTCCTGACAGGCTAGCTGCCAGCTTCCTAAATTGTCCTTTTGTTGTTCTTACCCAGTGGCTCTTGAGTCCCAGGGTTACCTCCTAATAAACTCCTTCCCCGCCCCTTCGATTCTATCTCAGCTTTCACAAGTGAGAGGAAACACAGGGACGGCACCGTCTTTGGAAGAAGGACACTCCTGAGTCTCACCTGGTAGAGCCAGCCAGCCAGGGAAACCTGGCCCTTTACAAAGAGCACAGAGCAAGTGTCAAGATGGGCAGCTGGCATAACACCAGCCTCACCCTCACCCGCCACATGGGCCTGAATGGGCCTGGCAGGATCAAGCATTGACTGTGCTGATGTTTGGCCAGGTCTTGACAGCCAGCTTGGAAGCTGGAGCCCCAAATACTTCAGACCTTGGAGCCTCTTGTCCCAGTACTCCCAGGACAGACCAGGATAGCAAGTTGTCATACAAGCCCGGCCCTCTCGCAAGGGCAGCCCTAGCCCAGTCCTCTGTCCCCTTTCCAACATAGCCAGAGGAGGGAAATGACATTTATCAGAAACCTCTTGGTGCCTCTGCTCTACCATTGCCCCCTCATGATAGAGACAGAAATGGAGGCTCCTTAAAGGAAATAGAAACCTCAGTTTTCCTTGAGGGCTAGCCCCCCACTATGGTGGTCTGCTCCAGGCCCTCATGTTTCTCCTTTGGGCCTTAGCAGTAGTGACCCCATATCATAGTGAAGTGTACCCTACAACTCACAAGGACCTGCCTGTGGTCATATCTTCTCTCCCAGGAAACTCTTCAGGCGCTGACTTGGAGCTACTTTCTGGGGACCCCAAGCCCCTGAATTACTGCTGTCCTGGCCCTTGGCTTCTGTGCCATGTTTAGGGGTGGCCTCTAGGGTTGGACTGAAGTAAGGGCAGAGGCTGGATACCGCCTCTCATCTCCCTAATGGTAGGTTTGATTACAGACAGAGTCTGTGGCTGGGTGGTGTGGGCCACTTTGGGCTGGGGCTCCGGTCCCTGCCTGCCTGCCAAGGCGTGTGGTCCTGGCTGGGGACATAAGAACACAGTTCTGACTCTGTTCTCTGAGCCACGGCAGGCAGGCTGTCACCACAGTGGGCTGAGGTTGGAGGCAAGCCCAGAAGCAGAGGGAAAGTGCCATGACCCCTGGCACCCAGCCCTGCCAAGCCACAGGTGCCCCTGCCCTCGAGTGTGGGAGGAGGGCCTGCTTGGTGGAGAGCAGGAGGTGGGAGGGGTGAGTGGGCGGGGACAGAGCAGCAGAGAAAGCTGGGACACGTGTCCCAGCAACAGCCTGTGTATGTTGCTCACTCTGCCTCTGTCTGGAGTGAGTGGGGAGTGCTCAGTAGAAACCCTGTCCTGCCGGCCATCTTTTCCGTTTTGATTTTTGGCTCCGGAATTCTAGTTGCTCTGATTACGGAATGTTTAAGGGGCGGAGGAGTGATGTGACCGTGCAGGCTCTTGTGTAGGAAGCGGTTGCTTCTTCTCAGCTGCTGTGCAGGCCCTGGGAAAGGACTGTGGCTTCACCTCTTCCTGGAACACTGGGGAGGTCGGAGCTGGCAGAGGCTAGACCTCACTGTTCTCAGATGACTGGCGGTCCTCCTGGCCCTGCCTAAGACCTGACCAAGAGGGCTTCAAGGAGCCGCCCATCCTAAGGCCGAGGAGGCTGCCAGCGGGCAGAGGCTGGTGGGAGGCCCGAGTTCCTCTGGCCACTCTGCCCCAGCCACATTGCCCTTGCAGGAAGTCTGTCGTTCCGCCTTATCTCTGGCCCTTTGCCCACAGCCAAGTCCCCAGGAAGGGTTATCAGCCTGGCCATCTGTACTCCAACGGGCCAGGGAACACTGCGGTCAGTCATTCTCCTCAGGAACAGCAGCTGTGTCCTGGTGACAGGACCCCTTGTAGTTGGTGCCAGGGATAGGGAAGGGCGGAGAGCTGAGGGGCTGCAGGGCTTGGGAACTGGGCTATCTGAGCCTGCAGAACCAAGGATCCAGAAGAGCTACCTAAGGGACAGGATGGGGGCCGGAGGAGGGGCATCACAACATTAGTAGTCCAGCAGGAAGAGGTCTGCATAGACCAGTCCATCATTGGGATCATGCGCTCTCCTTGGGATATCCTGCACCCCAGAGGGGATGGTTATTGGCATTTTGTTTGGGAACCTGACTCTCCAGCAGTGTGGGAACCCTTGATGACACTTGCTTGCCATATTTTTCATATATATTTTTAAACCTTTACTTTCTTATCTTATGTGTTTGGATATCTTAACGACACGCATGTCATCATACCACATGTGTGCCCAATTCCCACAAAGGACAGAAGAGGGCGTCAGGTCCCTGGGACTGGAGTTGTGAGCCACCGTGTGGGTCCTCTGGAAAAACACCCAGTGCTCTTAGCCACCGAGCCCTGTCTCCAGCTCTTCACTAGGTTGTTTGTTTATTTTTTAACTGAGGTGAACTCGAGTTCAAATCCTCCACAAAGCAATAGTGTGGAAGCCTACATTATGTCATGGTTCATGCTTCCTACCCCTTCCAGCCCACAAGCACCCATCACCCAAAACTGTCCCCCATCTGTCCAACCAGATGTCACTTCTGCCCCAACTTTTTTTTTTTTTAAGATTTATTTATGTATATGAGTACACTGTCGCTGTCTTCAGACTCACCAGAAGAGAGCATCAGATCCATTACAGATGGTTGTGAGCCACCATGTGGTTGCTGGGAATTGAACTCAGGACCTCTGGAAGAGCAGTCAGTGCTCTTAACCGCTGAGCCATCTCTCCAGCCCTGTCCCCAACCTCTTAATGGCCATCATAGACCCATACTGACGTAACTCCTTTCAACTGACCTGGTGCATATAGCACTTGGCTACTTCCACAGTGGACAATCCAGGCTCAGTGGCATATCTCTCCTAGGCACTGCCCTGCCGCTTGCCGCCATGGCTGATCCCTGGTTAGTGGCCACCCGACCCACCACCATTTGGGTATTGTGATCTATCTTCCATTGAACACCATGTACTCCTGTCTGGGAACCTGTGTGTGTTTGGCCTCTTGGGGATGTGCCTGTGGATGGATCTGTAAGTCATACTCTTAATGAACAAATTTTACTTAATGACATACATATACCTCTCGCTAAGGACAGATTTAAGATTTGTGATGTCCGTAGGATGTGGAAACACAGGAAACCAAGGCTTTGGACAAGGTGGGGGTGGGGGGGGTGGCCGGGGGTTGTGGGGAGGTGTGACAGCCAGTAGGTAAATGAGGACAGCTACATTATGCTGGCTCTCCTTGGATAGCTCAGGAATTTGGAATCAAGAAGGCAGTTCAGGCTGGCCCTTGGGTCAACCTTGACTCTCCAAGATTGAGGGCCAGAGCCTGGCTGGTCCTGAAGGCCTCCCATGTACTAACGCTTCTATGGGGCTAGGGGGCAAAGCTGAGGCCAGTGGTCCAGATTGTGGACAGTTTCACAGGGAGCTAGGAGGCAGGTTTGAGCCCAGAGAGGCTGACTCCCCTGCGGTGGCTACAGGTACACTGTCATCCATCATAGACCCAGACCACAACTCTCTGGGCAGTGTGCTATCTTGCTATTCCCAGATAGACCATGAGGCCTGGGGTGGGCCCAGGCTGCTCACGGCTTATCACTTCTGTCTGGTGCTTGCTTGTTCCCGCCACTCTGCACCCTAGCCTTATCTGTGTCCCCAGGCCTTCCTTTGCCCACAGCTCAGACTGCTGTGGGGGCAGGGTCAACCCCAGAGATGTCTGAACCTCAGAGACAGGGCTCAGTCCTCACACAAAGCTCCTCAGACCTGAGCCTGCCTCTGAGATCTGCTGTCCAACTGCAGGTGTAGTATTTTGAAAACCACCTTGCTGTGCATGGGAGGGACCCTGGAAAGGTAGTAAGCTTCCCTATGAGAAACCAGGCCACCCATCCACAGGTCTGTGGCAGTACTCAGGGAGAAGATGTTTGGCACAGAACAGGGACAGTGAGCAGCACAGCCAGCCAGGATCCTTTAGGAGAACAACACAGCTTGCTTCAGCAGCAGACTGTCCTCTTGGACCATGAAGACTATGTGACCCAACACTTCACCTGTGACCATCACTGGGCTTGCCGAGCCTGCGTGTATGGAAACATGGCAGTCCTCAGTATACACTGAGCTGAGCTCACCTCTGCTTAGTGGCCAGTGTACTCAGGGTGTACAGCAGAACCATGCCCAGAGCTCCCAAGCACTCCTACATAGCAAAGACACAGACAGACATACAGACAGCAGAACCATGCCCAGAGCTCCCAAGCACTCCTACACAGCAAAGACACAGACAGACATACAGACAGCAGAACCATGCCCAGAGCTCCCAAGCACTCCTATACAGCAAAGACACAGACAGACATACAGACAGCAGAACCATGCACAGAGCTCCCAAGCACTCAAATACAGCAAAGATACAGACAGACATACAGACAGCAGAACCATGCACAGAGCTCCCAAGCATTCAAATACAGCACAGACAGACAGATGGATGGACAGAGTCACAAGCACTCATACACAGCACAGACACAAACAGATGGGGCAGACAGGCAGGCACACAGCAGAATCATGCAGAGCTCCCAAACACTCAGACAGACAGACAGACAGACATACACACACACACACAATGTCTCACTCCAAAGTGTACCTGTGGCTCTCAGTACTCATTGCACAGTCATTACGCATACATGGTACTCACAAAAAGACTTACCCTGTACACAGACAACACTCAGTACTAACACAGGACTGATCCCTCATGTGCTCATCCCACACAGCACTGACCACTCATAGAGTACTGGTCAGTCACACAGTACTCTATCACTTATCACTCTCCCTCAGTACTCAGTACACAGTACTCAGCCCACACACTGACCACATTCACACTGACCACATTCACACTGACCACGTTCATCCAGTACTTACTGCTCATGTATAGTCTTGAGGACTCAGACAGCCCATCCTCACCCCTCCTGGTCACTCAGGCAGCACCCGCTGCTCAGTACCTGTTCACCTTGTACAGTGTACCCAAACATTCATATTTTCTCCCCCGCCTTCTTCTCCTCCCCCGCTGCTCCCCAAGGCCAGCCTGGCTGACCAGTAGTTTCCTCAGCAGCTGATCTCAGGGAGCTCCCGCTTCTCCCTGATCATGTGTAGGAGGAGAGTGGATGCTAAGGAGCCTGGAGGACCTAGATGGCCACCAACCCTGGCAGGACAGAGTGGCCTGCCGCTGAAGGGACCTGCAGAGCAGCAGGTCACCTGGCCAGGATGGAAGGCCTCACCTGCCTCTGTGCAGCGTGGGGGTCACAGTGAATCACTGGCCTCTGAGCTGGTGGTCGGGGGGAGGGGGGTCACAAGGTTGTGCTCTTTGCTCTGGACTGCTTTCATCCATCCACCTGTCCCCTATAGAACATGGTGTCCCCTCTGAGTCCAGGCAAGGCCAGCCATCCCCTCTGCATCCATGGCCTCTGTGGAACCACCACCAGAGTGGCGGTCACGGACCCTCAGCCCCAGCTGAGCAGGCCCATTTTAGTGTCACTTCCAACTGTGAGAGGGTACGGGGGCTGTCACGGCTTCTATGAACGCTGTGTGCTGGGGCAGCAACTGCTGTCCCTTTCTGTGCAGCTGAGGAGAATACAAGGTCAATGACTCCCTTCTGCCTGCTGCTCTGTGACTCTAGACCCCTCTCTCACCCTCTCTGAATTGAATGGGTGACACCAGTCCTAATGCATGACACCTCTGGCTGTGGCTCTGTGCTCTCCTTGTCACTGTGGGCACAGACTTTCTTTTCTGCTCTAGCCCCGGGTCTCTCTCACTCTTCTGTGCAAACCAGGGCCTGTGCAGGTGACAGCTCAGCCCACGGAAGGCCAAAGGTTAGCAGCCAGGCTGTGGGCTGTGTTTTTCATGACTGGAGCCTCCTCTGCAGAGATCTCATGAGACAGTTTACTAAATCCACTGGTGACAGAACCAGTGGGAGTGCCCTACACTGGGAACTGGTCTCAGGGTGGGTGCTAGGATCAGAGCAGGTCTGCTTGACTTTCCTGATCTGTTCTGTCCACGCACAGGGGAGGCAGGAGGCATGCTGCATAGCAGCCTGTGGAGACCTAGTAGGTCAGGGCCCTGGGCATGCCCGCCCTGCCCACCTCTCCTCAGTGTGGCTAGACACCCCAAACTGCTTCTTGTCATAAAGTATTTGTTGCTGGCTTTCTGGCACCTGCCCTAGGCCCTGTGTCCTCTGCCAGCTGGGGACAAGCCTGTTCTCGCTTTGTTAGTCCTTTGTACCTTCTTGGACCCAGCCACATAGCTCTAGGGACAGTTGCCAGGCAGGGAGAACCCAGCAGGTGTTTGGAGATGGCACCTGGGCCTGTGGCAGCTTGTAGCAGGCTGGGGGGCACAGGGGAAGAGGGGACCTTGATATATGGCCCACATACAAGTAGGGCCTCGGTCATAGTGCTGGACATGCAGCCTGGGTCCCCAAGTGGGCATGGTGTCACCCTACTGTGGGAGGCACTACTTAGGGAGGTTAACACCCAAGTGTTAATACCCAAACCCCACAGCCACAAGGTTAAGACAGCCGTCCTTGACAGATGGCATTCTGGGGTCCCTGGAAGTGAAGCTAGGAGGGAGAGCAGGGTACACAGCCCCCTGTGCCTGGTAGCTGTGTCGGCTTTCTCAGGGCCAGCTGCTGCTGATGGATGGTAGTGGAAACCGCCTCCCTGCTCCTGCGAGGCAGGCAGTAATCCATCCTGGAGCCCTTCAGAGGCCTGGGTGGTAATGGGGCCATAGATCACTCCCCGCAGAGACAGGGCTGGACAGGGGAGGCAGCCATTAGGACTGACCGAGGGTGACCCCAGGCCAGGGTGGCTCCAGCTTTGGGTGGGGCCTGCCTCAACCCTGAATTTGATGAGGGTGCCCTTAGGGGTTGCAGGGAAGAGAGAGTAAAGGAGGCGTGTGGGGGAGGGGAGGACCTTGTCCCCAAGGACACAATCCAGAGCAGGCGCCAGTGTGCCTGGTGCCAACTGTCTGGGGCTCCCCTTCGGTCAAAGCCTCCTCAGGTTGAAAGGAAGTGGATTCAGAGGTCACCATCCACCCCCATTTAAACCAGTGAGCTCAGGTGATTCCACCCAAGGCCCCTGCCATGCTGGGCTCAGCCAGTAGTTGGGGGGGGGGCGGGGATTATATGCTGACTCCCCCTCCCCCAAACCAAACAAACGAACAACAACAGAAAACTAGAGACTGGCAGATTCTAAGAAAGCCTAGAACCTGATCCTGCCCCTCTGGAATCTGGCCCTACCCCCTATTTATAATGCAAATGAACAATGCAAATAGGCACTCTATGGTTGGGACTGGCTTCTACACAGAGCTGGTGGCAGAGCCAAGTGCCTGCCGCACAGAGGTACCCTCTGTGGTCAGTATCCTCACCACCGTCAACTTCATCTTGGTGGCACAGTTTGGGTTCGAGCCTGTCCACCGGCTGTGTTACCTTGGGGAGTGCTTGCCCTCTCTGGGCCTTGTTTTTTCTGCCTGTCTGCTAGGTGCAGGAAGCCACTCTCTGTGCCATCCATGTTACTTCTGGAACTTTCTCCTGTTTAGATGTTACCTCATTGGAGGCATGACATGGTGTCCCTGCCACACATGGCCGGACAGCTGCAGTTGCCTCCTTCAGTACCTGGTGACAGTCTGGGAGAGGCTGCTGTCTTAGTTACTGTTCTTGTTGCTATGACAAAGGGCCCAGAAGATGGTTGAGAGAGTGGAGGTGCTTGCTGCCAAGTCTGACATACTGAGTTCAATCCTCAGAACCCACATGGAGGAAGGAGAGAACAGTTCTCGAAAGCTGTCCTTTGATCTCCATACAAACACATTCTGTGACATTCACACACTCGAATAGATTTTCCTTTTTAACTGACGAGAAACTGGCCCTGTGGTACTATCTCCTATGGTCCTGCCTAGAAACCTGCCTTCACCCCTCAACATAATGGGATGGTGCATAGTAGGTACTCAATAAATACAGGCTGAGCTAATATATGTAAGGGAAAGAAAAGTGGGGTATTCAATCTGGTAAGGAGATGGAGGGAGAGGTGGGAAGAGTGAGGGGTGCTGGGTGGAGGGGCAGTTAGAGGGTGGATCCTGGCTCCTACGGGGCATGGAGAGGCCTCCAAAGCAGGGACTCATCCTCACTGGCCAGCCTGTGCAGGCCCTGTGGCCTCCTACCAGGATGCAATTAGGTACAGCTGGTTGCAAAATTTCAGTGAGGTTTTATTTGCATCTCATTTACATACAGGTGTGTTAATCTGGGCGACCAGGGTCTTTTCCTCCACCCACCACCTGTCCCTCACTGTCCTGGAGACCCTGCAATGGGCAAGGGGCTCCTGTCTCCCCACAAGAGCTTCCTGGGGAGTGACCCTCTCAGCCCCTGAGCCTCCTTCTGCAGACTTCTACCCCACCCCCACCCCCGAGTCCTCATGTGCTATAACTGTCCCATGTCACAGCGAAGGGCCTTGAGAGCTGTGCTATTTACACACAGTGGCAAGTCAGGCAGGCTGAGCTCAGACACAAAGGCTCTCTCTGCTGTCTTTTACCTTAGGAGAAACTGAGGCATTGTTGAGCCCCACTGGTGCAAGCGAACAGAGCAAATTCCAATGGCTCAGGGGTCGACTGGTACCTGAAGTATGTGGGGCCTGAGATGTGCACAGTCTCGTGTTTTAGGGGCAGCGGCTGGCACGGAAGCAGGCGCTTGGTAAACACTGCCTGCCAGCAACTTTGTGTAGGAGGGGACCATGCATATGGACCAGCAAAGAGGTGGGCGAAGGAGCCTCATTACTTTCTGGGTGAAAGTGGAACCAGCTTCCTGCCAGGGACCCCGGTGCCTGGCTGGGCAGGCAAAATGGCTCTGGTAAGGTCAGCTACTTCCCATTGGAGCCCTGATTCCAAGAACTAGCTTGGGTACCCCATAGCAGTGACAGGCCAGGGTCAAGCTGTGGGCCTATAACTAGCTGGAAGACATTTCAGAACAATAAAGGTGTCTGGCTTTATAAGCGCTCGTATTTCATCCCCACCTTGGCCTCTTGCCTGGGATTTACTGCGGGGGTGTTTTCAGTGGGATGAAGCGGACGCCAGTGTCTCCTCTGTCCTGTCCCCTGTGGGGGGCATTGGGATTGGGCCTGCCCTCCCTCCTGGCTCCTTTGCCGGCAGACTCACCTCCACAAGCAAAGGTTATTGGATTGAGGGTGAAATGATGTTACCTTCTAGTGTCTCCCTGAGTGTCCCAAGAGGCTGGCAAAAGCAGACTCCAATGCAGGGCAGGCCCCTCGGGATTGATAGCAGCCTGCTTTACTACCGCATCTGCCTAGCCGGCTCAGTATGCTGGGAGTTGATAGAAAGAGGCGCCAGCCTCCCTGGTGGGCTGTCAGCCCAGCACACTGCGGGGGCAACTGGGGTCATGGGGGATGGCCAGGCCTCAAGGAGGACAATCGCTGTCAGCCGCATGCGCTCTCTGCTCTGGCTTCAGAATGAATGGGTTTGGTTATCTGATGTGTCTAGCATTGCCACTCTAGGGAATTGGTGCGCTGACCTTTTTGTCATTTGGGGAAACTGAGGCCTGGGGTAGGTGCTGGGTTCATTCTCTGGAGCCACTCTCACTGGATACCACAACTGAAGCCTAAAATACCAGAAATGGGTTTTCCCACAGTGCTACAGGCCAGGCCAGGATTGAGACTTAGGCAGGGCCAGGCTCCCTCTGATGGGGCTGGCGAGGTTCCCTCAGCTTCTGGTATCAAGTTTTGGGGTTTTGTTGCAGTTCTAGTGATTAGGCAAGTCCTCTATCACAGAGCTCAGTCCCCAGCTCTCAGAGTTGTGGTTAAAACGCAAACGGTCTCCCCCAAACCTCATGCATTAGAGCCTTGTTCCCTGATGCTGGCTTTGGGGCTGTGGGGGTGTAGGGGTGTCAGCCTTAGGAGGTAGTGCAGTGTTTCCCCAGCTCTCTGCTTCCTGGTGACCATGCAGAGAGCAGTAATGCTCCCCCCGCCCCCGTGCCCTTCTGCCATGGTGTCCCATGGTCTTTCAACCATGACACTTCAAAGCCGCTCATGGGCTGAGACACGTGAGACACGAACCCGGCCAAACCCTTGCTCCTTTAAGGGCCTTGTGTCTAGCATCTCATCCCGTTTATGAGGAAATGCCTGCCATGGCTGGCTTCCAGCATTCCTTGGCTTGTGGCTGCATCGTTCCAGGCTCTGACTCCAGGTTCACATGCAAGGCCCATCTGCTGGAGCGCTAACCTACTCCGGAGAGACTCTATTCTGAGTACCACGGCAGAGACTCTGCTTATAAAATAAGGTCACCACGTGCCCATAGACATAGAGATGATGGGGCAGGCCTGACTAGTCCTTCCCTCTTGCTTAAGGTCACAGTGGTAGGTGGCAGCTACTGGCTACCGGGCATCCAGCAGCCCCTCCCTCACCTGACATTAAAGCTGCCAGCCTCTGAGGTGTGTTCTCTGCCTCACCCACCTGTGTGGGCTGTGGCCTCAGCTCCATAACAGCCCCAGCCTGAACAAGTGTGCAGGGCAGGGGCGGTGGGGGCAGCTGTACTCCTGACCCTGCTTGGGCCTCCCCAGAGACCCCCTGTTTCCTTCCTTCCTTCTCACTTCTTGACAGCACCGTCCAAGCAAACTCAAACTCTGTACCTGTCTCGGAGTCTCTGTGATGGTACAAAAGCAATCAAAGAAGGCCCGTAAACACCAAACCTGAAGATGCTGAGGCAGGAGGATCCCCTGAGTTCAAGACCAACAAGATCCTATCTTAAACAATCAGCAACAGAAGAACAGAGAAGCTGGGGTCAGAAGATCGGCCAGCCTGGGTTGTGGCAGCTTCAGACTCACCACCTCTGACCCCCGTTTGAAGTTCAACCTCAGATCCACCCAGCAGGACAGTCCAGGCTTCACATTAGGGCGGCCTCCAGTCTTATGATTGTGAAGACTTGTTGTCTGGGGCCGAGGGGGTGGAGGGCTGGGGTCCTGGGAAGCTGAGGGGCTGTAGACAGTAGGAAGGCTTTTCCTTTTGACCAGTGAGAATATTCTTGAAGTAGCTGTGGCATGGGCTGCCTGATTCTCCAGCCCTTAGAAAGCTGTTGGCCTGCAGGATTTAACGGGGCTGCACTGTGTTAAATCTTCATTGCTGAAGACGACCTTTTTGACGAAGGCCCTTCCCATGTAGCCCAGACTAGCCTTGAGCTCCCTCTGTAGTCCAGGTTGACCTAGAATTTGAGGCAATTCTCCTGCCTCAGCCTTTAGAGTTCTGGGAGTGTGTGCTACTACACTCAGAGATTTACATCCTACTGAAGTCATCCTGTGGAAGAATCACAGTCTGGAGCTGGGGAGACGGCTCAGTGGGGTGAAGGAGTAGCAAGCAACGCAAGCCGGAGGACCCAAATTCCACCCCCATCCCCCGGAACGCACGTGAAAAACTGGATGCGCTGATCCTCGTGCCATCCCTGCATCCCTAAAACAAGATGGGCACAGATGGAATCGCTCTGAAGCCAAGGCCAGCTAGCCCTGAGAACACTACTCAGGACCAGAAATGAGAGATCCTGCTTGGCAAGAACTGACTCAAGACTGTTCACTGATCTCTGTATGCATACTATAGCGTGTGTGTGTGTGTGTGTGTGTGCTTTTAATACTGAAATACTTTTAATATTGAAGTGTTGTTGTCTGATACCATTTATTTGATGACTTGAAACAGGGTCCCACATATCCTGGGCTAGCTTCATACTCAATACAAAGCTATGCATGGAAGTGAACTTCTGACCCTCCTGCCTCTACCCTGAGTGCTAAGATCACAGGTGTGCACCGCCACACTGGCTTATGTGGTGCTGATGATAGAACCAGGCTTGGTGTATGCAGAGCAAGCACCCTACCAACAGTGTCATCTGAGGTTTTAGGGTGTCCTGTGTTTTAGCAGCAATCCTATGAAGTACACTTACCTTCTCTGGTGGACGAGAAAATGGAGGCTCTGGGTAGATATCCCAGCCAGGCTATTGTGGAAGCAACTGGAATCAGTTGGGCAACCTGAATGGTTCCTACGGTCTGTGAGTCTAGAAGCTAGAGTCTGAGCTACATAGCCGGGGCTCCCTCAGACTTGGAGCAGAGTGGTTGTCTCTGTCCCCATCGCTGCCGCCCAGAGATCAGAGAATAGTGGCTGCTACAGCCTGTGCTCCATGTTTTACATCCCAACTGGGAGGAACAGAAGGGAGGCTGTCTGTGAATCAGGCTGCCTGTCACCTGGAGTCCTGCTTACAATTACATCTGATGGCATTGCAGCTCCATCTATACAGTACCTTAGCACACAGTAGGCACTTCACAAATGCACCTCCCATATCTCCATCTAGAAGTGCCACGGGGACAGCTGAAGAAGTTTCCTATTGCCCTCATCTCACAAAGAGCCATGTCTTCCTGACTGATGAAAGTCTAGAACCTTCTGGAACATTTCATGGTTCTATGCGATTGTTCACAAACAGAAACAGTCCGTATCTACAAGGCAGTGGCCAGCTCTGGGGCAATGAACAAGTCCAGCATCCTTGTCTCTTACCTCCACTCCCTGCTGAAAGTACAGTCTGGGACCCTGGCACTGGGCTTAGCTCTGGCTTCAAGCACACAGCCCCTCTGACGGCTGGAGGGCAGCAGGGGCTTGGATGATATTCGGTGGCTTCTGGATTGATGGAGGTTATGTCCACATACAGCAGAGTGTGCCCCTCTGGGAACTACCTGGCATGTCTGGTTAACCTGAGAACCTGGGGTCGCTCTGGACAACAATGGATGAGAGCAGGGTAGTTTCTGCTGGTCTGGGAACTGGCTGGACAGCTTACAGACACACCTTCAAGGGCAGGCCCAGCTTCTGGGTAGGAGCCATGGGGATGGGGGTGGTGGGCACAGCAGGAGAGGAGGGAGCAGAGTCTGAGGGATTAAACGTTAGTAAGTAGCCCTGTGCTGGTGAAGTAGGCCAAAGCCATTAGTGTTCATTAAAGTTTAATACCTGTCGGGGCTGCGCAGCCGGGTGGCCACTGCTCTAATTTGATGGGTGTAGAGGGAGAATTCATGAATAATCGTGGAGGCTGGGGGATGACTGCTACTGTTGGAACAGCAAAAGGACCAGAGGAGCAATACTTCAAAGCCAGTGCTTTGCTCAGTCCCTGGGGGTAGAGGTGTGATGGCTGCCCTCCAAACTCCCCCTTTGTCCTTAAAGTTCTAGGCCCTGCTAGAGGAGAAAAAAAAAATTAAAAGATATTTATTTTATAGATATATGAGTGTTTTGCCTGAATGTTTATATGTGGATCAGATAGTGGCCAATCCCCAGAAACAAATGGTTGTGTGTAGGTGCTGAGAACCAAGCTTTGTTTGGCTCTCTGAAGAGCATCCAGTCCTCTTAACTGCTGAGCCCTCTCTCCAGCCCCTCCATCTTGTTCTTTGTAAACCACAGGGACCTGGTATGAATTCACCTGTCCTGATTGGATACCCAGTGTCCCCCCCAGAGCATGTCCCGCAGCAGGACATGCCTATCTCGTGGCCACTGCTTTGAAAAAGCCAGCCTCAGGCACCAAACACATATCTGTGACAGCCGGGCTGGCCCTGGAGGAGGTGGCTTAAGCAGGGAATTAAGCCTGCAGAAGAGATGTCCTGATATTCTCCATGGGCAGAGCTAGGCGCCCGGGTCACAAGCAGGAGAGAGCAGAGCAGGCAAGCTTAGGATGTGGGCTTGGCTAGAAACGTCAGAGTGAGTGAAGTGGACAGTTAGGAGTCGTTCATGCCCATAAAATCTAGGCTGCAGAGCTGTAGGGCATAAGTTACCATAGGGAGTGTGCCACAGGGGACAACCAAGGCAAGCAGGAGTCTCTGCCTCAAACTCCATCCCATGGCTGGTCTCCACTCTGGGCTCACTCACAGAGAGGGATCCTCCCATTGCACAGGTGGACAGACTGAGGCTGGAAAGCAGGTTCCAGTTGCACAAGGGTGGAACAGCAAGGAAAAGGGGCCTCGGAGTCTGGAGGCCTAGCCAGGATGGCCCCGGGCTGGCATGTGTCCTGGCTGGAGACACTGCCCCATGGCTGGCGCCCAGCTCCCCCTCTCTGGCTCAGTGGCCGGGCACGATGCCCAGCCTTGCGGCAGGGCTCCGGGGCTCCCTTCTCGCCAGGGCTCCTGAGAAAATCCTTCTGGTCTTTGACTCATTCTTAATAAAGGTTCTTCCATCTGCCAGCTCTGTCCTCCCCTGCCCACGCTCTCCAGGGGCCTGCCCAGAACAGCTCCTGTCACCACCACCCCCTGCCACCTCCTCCCCAGTCTTGGCCCCCCTTTCCCAGCCTGGCCTGGAGCAGAGCCCAGAGCCCTCCCAGAATAGATCAGCAGTTGGAGAAAGAAGGGATGTCTTGGGAAGGCCTGGCCAGCTAGGTCCCCCCAACCAGATCTGAAGACTTTGGCGGCCCTGTCCCCTGGCTCTATGCCTGCGGTTTCAGAATGCCCCCTCCCCAGCCCAGCTTCCCACTTCTAGCATGTTCCAGTCAGATACAAATAGAGCTTTGCTGAGGAGTCTCAAGTCAGGCTGCCTGTTCTTGGCCTCAGCCTGTCCTCACTCCCAGCTTGTGGTCCATCTGTGTTGGGAACCCACTGTGCCCTGTGAAGAGGAGGTGAGAAGCAGACTCAGCGGCTCTGGGAGCATCCTCTAAGCAGCTCCGCAGGGAATGGGAGCCAGCCAGTGAGAGGGGAGCCTCATTTTAAGAGCCGAGTGCAAGCCTGAGTGAACCCACTCTGGCTTGGTCTCTAGACCTCGCTCTTCCTGCCACTATGGTGCCAACAACACTCCATTGTTTCTCCGCTTTGTGGCATCATCCTGAGCACTTGGGTGAGGTAAACACATGGCCCTCTCCATCAGCTGCCGGCATCTTCCAGTGCCTGTGGCAGCTGCTGGGACCATGGGAAAGCTCCAGGCCCAGCAGCTTCCTTGTCCCTAGAGCTGGGAATGGGGTATGCTGGATTTAGGACACCTAGGTCATTGCCAGGTCCCCTCCACAGTCATCATGGGCCTCTAGGGGCTGCTCAAACAGAATGGTGCTGTTGGGGACTTGAGTCTACCACCTGCAAGGGTGGAGTCAGGAAAGCCTCATCTGGGGGGCTCTAACTTCTGGCTGCAGATTTCAGCTCTTTCTGTACATGAGTCAAGGTGCCTTCCCTACAGAGCTTGCAAGGTCAGAGACTGAGAAGGAGCAGAGACAGACAGACAGACACACACACACACACAGAGAGAGAGAGAGGAGAGAGAGAGAGAGAGAGAGAGAGAGAGAGAGAGAGAGAGAGAGAGAGAGAGAGAGAGAGAGAGAGGTGGTTGCGGAGAGAGGGAAGGGCCTTAGAGTTCCTGGAGCAGAGCAGGCTCTGAGACAGCTGGGCTTGCTCCCGTTGGGTGGGAGAAAAAGGGCAAAGAGACTCGAGGAGGGGAGAGGTAGGTCAGGCGATCTGTCCTAGAGGTTAGGCCTGGCGTATCCCTGCTTGGCTCATGTGGTCTCCAGTGGCCCAGGGCTTGTCAGGTAAGGAATCCTAGAGGCAGTGCCCCCGTTTCCTGCTTCTGGAGCTGTCACATCCAGGTCACAAGTTCCAAAGTCACCTTTCACGAAGGGAGCTGGGGCTTCTGACTCAGCCAGAGCTGCCCAGAGTGCCTGACAAGGCAGGAGGTACCACCTGCCGCCAGCAGCCATCTGGCCTCTCACATGGCTCCACTCCACACCTGGACCTCCTCCCTCATCCTTCTCCAGGGACACAGGCCCCAGTTTTGGAACTGAGCTGAGGAACATCCTCCTGATGGTCTGGGGTTACAGGCATGGTCCAGAGCACCCGGCCTTCTGTGTGGGTTCTGACGTAGAACACAGCCTCATTCTTTTTTTTCTTTCTTTTCTTTTCTTTCTTTCTTTCTTTCTTTTTTTTTTTTCAAGACAGGGTTTCTCTGTGTAGTCCTGGCTGTCCTGGAACTCACTCTGTAGACCAGGCTGGCCTTGAACTCAGAAATCCACCTGCCTCTGCCTCCTAAGTGCTGGGATTAAAGGTGTGTGCCACCACCGCCCGGCCTGGCCTCATTCTTGGGTAGCAAGCACTTCCTTCACTGGCTGAACCTTCTCTGCAGCCTCAATGTCTAGTTTTAATTGAGGCATTTTCCTGGGCTGTCCCTTAAGCCTCTCTTAGAAACATCTTCTCTTCCTAAGACTCTCTGCGTAGCTCCGGGTGTCCTGGAACACTGTCTCTGAAGATCAGGCTGTCCCCAGCCCCACAGAGATCCACCTGGCTCTGCCTCCTGAGTGCACCACTACCACTCATCAAATTTTATTCTTCATCATATGTGTTTGTGTGTTGGTTGAGGGGCAGGGAGTGTGCATCTGTGAGTGTAGTACCCACAGAGGCCAACAGAGGGCACCAGATCCCCTGGAGCTGGAGTTTCAGGTGACTAAGCTGAGGGATGCAGGTTCTGAGAACCCAACTCAGGTCTCTGGGAAAAGTGGCCATCACTCTCACATGCTAAGCCACCTCTCCAGCCCCCAGAACTTTTTCTTTTTACAAGGACCTGAGGCCCAGGCCCCATCAACAGATCCGTTGATTTTGATTCCCAAAGGGGAGGGATTGTCAGGCTGTAGTGTATCCTCGGGGTTCCCAGGCCAATCTCTGCGCTGCCAGGCACATTGCTGCGTGTCTGGGGTCTCAGTTTGTCCAGCTGTAAAATGGGAACACCTGGTTCAGTGTAGTTGGAGTGCATCCCCAAGGACTCTGTATTGGCATTGAGCCTTGTTCTGCCATCTTAGGTGAGTAGAGTTCAGAACTGGAGTTCTTGGGGACACACAGGGATTTGGTAAGCAGCTGGGACAGGGCTAAATCTTAGTAACTGTACAAAAAAGGGCCAGAGGCTTGTCCTCTTTCCCACACAGCTATGCCACCTCGTGACTCTGACAAACACTGTCAACAGGCGGTCTGTTGCAAGCTACAGAGACCTCTTTTCTTTATAAGATTAACCAGCTATGGGCATTTCATTACAGTAATGATGAAACATGCACAACACAGGCTGGAACTGGGGGCCAGGACCTACTCCAGATGCTACAACCGGGTCGAAGGGAACAGATTCCTTCAAGGCCCGTTCTAGGTGTCTGTGGTAAACAACGAGGGTTATGTGCATGTGAACTTTCATGGAGGGAGGGGATACGCATATAATGTGTGCACATATTCATGTGAGGGGTGTATGTGTGTAGAATGCCAGCTGCCATGAGCATACATGGGTATAAGTATAATGTACATGTGTGTAAATGCTTATACATGTGTCCATTTGTCTGTGCATGTGTGGACTCAGTTGCCTTTGCTGCCTACTAGTATGTATGCACATGTGTGTGTACTGTCTGCCATGTGTACCTATGAGCATGTACTGTGTGTGTGTGTGAGAGAGAGATACTTTAGAGCTCTTTGGGGTTTCATGCCTATCTTAGGATTTTACTGCTGTGAACAGACACCATGACCGAGGCAACTCTTATAAGGACAACGTTTAATTGGGGCTGGCTTACAGGTTGAGAGGTTCAGTCCATTATCATCAAGGCAGGAGCATGGCAGCATCCAGGCGGGCATGGTGCAGGAGAAGCTGAGTTCTACATCTTCATCTGAAGGCTGCTAGCAGAAGACTGGCTTCCAGGAAGCTAGGATGAGGGTCTTTTGTTTTGTTTTGTTTTGTTGTTGTTGTTGTTTTTTTCGAGACAGGATTTCTCTGTGTAGCCCTGGCTGTCCTGGAACTCACTCTGTAGACCAGGCTGCCTTTGCCTCCCAAGTGCTGGGATTAAAGGCGTGCGCCACCACTGCCTGGCTAGGATGAGGGTCTTAAGGCCCACACCCACAGTGACACACCTACTCCAACAGGGCCACACCTTCTAATAGTGCCACCCCTGTGCCAAGCATATACAAACCACCACAGTGCCATTTTTTTGTCTGTCCTAAGGTGATCTGGAGCATAGAGCCCTCCCAGCTGCTCAGCAGGGTCTTGTGCTTTCGGAATGGTAGACTTCTGTGGTGGCTGCAGGCCTCACAACATGACATGGTTGTTTGCTTTACTTCTAAATGTGCGCCACCACCACCACCAGCTCCCACCCACCTCAAGTCCAACACCATCAGATCCCCTGGATCCCTGCAACATCCCTCTGGCTCCTCCGTAAACCTCACAAGCATCTGACATGGTCCCACCTCCATTTTGTCATCTGTGAAGTGAGATGACAGCAATACCCAGTCTCATGCCAGTATCTCACAGCCATTGTGCACCCACATGCTGGGCACACTGCCTGAGGTGTGGGGACAGCAGAGGTCTCCACTCTTGAGCATGACTCCTGCGAGTCTGGAGAGTGACATGACCCCAGGATAGCTGTGGTAGGTGGGACAGGCTCTCCATGCCCCAGATGTTACTGCTTAACACAGTTCTCTCCCTGGCAGTTGACGCCTGTGTGGTCAGTGCATTACCAGACAAGCCCCAGCAGAGCCAGGGCCACCAGGGGCCTCTCTCAGGACCTGCTCTAGCCATGCCCAGCCTCAGACCATTAACTGTTTGATTGCCTGGCTCATACCAGTCCCGAAGAACCAGAGCTATGATCTGAAGTCCCTGGCCCTCCCACCCTGCTCAGAGACAGGACAAGGAGGGCATCTGTGTGTCTTTGTGTCTGTTATGTGTATATCTGTGTCTCTCTCCATATCTTTCTGGATCTGTAATTGTGTTCATGTATGTCTGTATCTGTGTCTATGTCCATGGATGTGTCTGTATGTGTAGCAGTGTGTCCCCATGCATGTCTGTGCATGCACCTACATCTATGTGTGTTTGGAAAGGATGCAGTGGTGTTCAGCTTTGGACCGTGCAAACATCTGTCCATCAGAGGAGGCCCCAGGTCTGGTTTGAATACCCAGATCAGACCTGGCTTGATGGGAGCTCCAGGTCCCTATACAGAGACCCTCTCAGCGCTTCCTGATGAGAGAGCCACCCCTGGTGATGGCAGAGGGGTGGAGGGGGTGCCAAGGGCGGAGCCTGCCCATTCATTATTCAGTAGCCCCCTCACCTCACATCACTCTCACCTCACTTTTACGACCTGTCAGTAAATAAAAAGATTCTATATTATTTATGAGAATGGAGCTGAACAGGCCAGGAGAATTTAGTGTTTGTTCTCAGGAAGCCTCAGATGACTACAAGGAGAGCCAAGCCGCTCCTGCATCAGCCACACAAGGCACTCAGGGGCTTGGTTAGATTTTCTGACCCACAAAGATCCACCAACACCTTCCCAGAGGTCAGGTACCAGGCCCTGGGCAAGTAGCTAAGAGGACCATAGGACCCAGGCCAATGGCTGAGGCCCTTCTGTTAGGAGCATTGATGGCTACACAGAGCAAGATCACTAGCCAGTATGTAAAGACAGGTGAGGAGGGGCATTGGGTTCTGAGCTGAAAAGTGTATAAGGGCTTTATTAAGCACTCACTGTATACACATGACCCTACAGGGGCTGGTACGTGTCCTGTGCCCTGGGGGACTGTGATCCCTCGGTGCCAACTTTGCGTAGCCATCTCCTATGAACAGCAGGTCCCTCTATGCCTCTTCTTGAGGTACTTGTAATGGAAAGTGCTGCTTGATAGTCTGGGTCTACCTTGTCCCTGGGGTCATGCTTTCTGTCCTCCATGTTTATAGCCATCAATGTGTAAACAGCAAGATCAGATTCCAGACTCCCATCCCTTCAGTGAGTGCCTGTCAGGAAACAGGGTCTGCGTTTGCATGTGCAGTCATAATAGCATGAAACCTTCCCACTCCAAGGCTGTTCTTTGGGAGGTGAGGCAGAAAAAGGAGGAGGCTATTTAAGGGAGTAAGCCCTGGTCATGTAAGCCCTGGTCAAGGGCCATGTGCAGAGGCCAGAGGCCAGAGGCCAGAGGCCAGTCTGTGTGGAGGCAGCAAGCCGGGCAGGTTGCCAGGTCACACTAGCTTAGCTGGAGTTCAGGAAGGCCAGATCCCTGCAACTGAGGGTGAAGTGGGTATAGCTGTCAGTCCACAGAACACGTGCCCGCTGTGTGCTGCTGGGGGGAACATCTGTGGTCTCTAGCCCAGGAATGGCTTAGGCTGCAAAGCATATCTCATCCCATGGTCTGTGTGGAGTGGAGTCATGCTTCCTTTCAGGGCCCCTTGGGGTCACCGTCAAGGTGCTACCTGACGGGTCAGTCACAGGTTTGACTGAGCCCTTCTGCCAGTCTGCACCTTAGCTGGCGGTAGAACTCGGTCTCTGGGAGTTGTGTTCTTTGCTGGACACTGGCTGGTCCTGAGTGTATGATGTTTACGTGCATGTATGTAACGAGCCATGTGTACACCTATTGTCTAAGGCCTGAAAAGGACATCAGGTCCTCTGGGACTGAAGTTAAAAGGTGATGGTGAGCCACCATGTGGGTGCTGGGAGGGAAATCTGGGTCCTCTCTAAGCGCAACAAGTGTGCTAACTGCTGAACTACCTTTCCAGCTCCCTTTAACAATTGTGAGATAGGGTCTAAGCTGCCCACATTGGCCTTAGCCTTACTCTATAGCCCAGCCTGTCTGTGAACTTAGACTTCTCCTGTCTCAGCTTCTTCAGACCAAGTCACCACATGGCACCTTGATCAAGCAGGACATAAAGAGAGTCAGCCCAGAAGACAAAGCCATGGGTCATGTAACCTGACCCTGGAAGCCCCAGACCTCTGTGTCCTACATACAATGAGATTAAGTCCTTTCAGGGTTTAGTCCACCCTGAAGAACAGATGACTCAGGGCATGCACACAGTGATGTGGGGGTCATAGTGGACCACCGCCCCGACACCGGGGGTACAAGGATAGACCATGCCTGTGACTCTCCAATAGAGGGGTTAAATTAGAGGTATTTCCATAGGAATGTCTGCCCAGAGTCCTTAGAACTGTGGGTGTTAGAAAGGAATGACCTCAGGGTCTCAGCACCGACAAGATCAGGGTACCCACAGATTTCACAGGAGGGGGTTCAAGAACCAGCTGCTCTAGTCATCATCCTAATTCTCAAAAAGCACGTGCTGTGCCTCGGTCCTGGCTCGTCAAAGCAGGAAGTGGAGCCACGGCCTCTGCTGTGTAGAAGTTCTGCAGGCCGCTGGCGCCCTTGGCTTGTGCTTGTGTGGCTCCAGCCCTTGAGGCAGGATCTTCACATGGGCTGCCTCTCTTAGGCTAGTGACCGTGTAGCTCTTCTTCCTGCTGATGGAGGCATCCTCCCCAATACCAGTTGTTGATTGCCGTGTGAGCATGTATCCCTTTGCCATATCCACACGCTCTGGGGACCTGTGAGGCCATCGTCTAGGCTTCTGCATCCTCAGTGACCACGTGTCCATGAGGCCAGCCCAGGCCACCCAGGTGTAGGTTTTAAGCTAAACCTTTGGCCTCTGGTTAAGAATCCAGGGTTCTAGCCGAGCAGTGGTGGTGCACGCCTTTAATCCCAGCACTTGGGAGGCAGAGGCAGGCAGATTTCTGAGTTCAGCCTGGTCTACAGAGTGAGTTCCAGGACAGCCAGGGCTATACAGAGAAACCCTATCTCAAAACAACAACAACAAAAAAAGCACTGACTGCTCTTACAGAGGTCCTGAGTTCAATTCCCAGCAACCACATGGTGGCACACAACCATCTGTAATGGGGTCTGATGCCCTCTTCTGCTGTGTCTGAAGAGAGCAATCAATGGTGGTGTACTCATATGCATAAAATAAATAAATAAATATTTAAAAAAAAATTCAGGGTTCTGAGCCAGGCATAGTGACACAGGCCTTTAATCCCAGCACTTGGGAGGCAGAGACAGGCAGATCTCTGAGTTGGAGGCCAGCCTGGTCTACAGAGCAAGTTCCAGGATGGCCAGGGCTACACGGAAAAACCCCTTCTCAAAAAAACAAAAACAAGAACAAAAGAAAACAAACAGAAAAACATAAATTAATTAACTAATTAATTAATTTAGGGTTCTATGCAGGGGAGGCCCAGGTTCTGGAAATTTCTATGCTGTAACAAGAGGTTCACCTAGCATCTGTGTTGCTTGCTCTTGGCTACAGAAGGGCTCATGGTACCTTTTCCATCTGGAAGTCTGTGTGTTCTGCAAGCTCCCACGACCAATCTCAGAGAAACACAATGGAGGATCCCCTGAGCAGTGTCCTGGGGTGAGCTAAAGCAGAGCTGGGGCTTTCCCAGGAGAGAGTGCCCACACCCGACAGCTGCAGGTGGCTGAGGTACAGAACTGAAGCACAGCCAGCTTGGAAAGGTCAGGGGCGGGGGCTGGGTATGCAGATGGGTTAAGATGCTCCCAAGGCCAGGTTGACTGGTGTCACCAACCTCCCATCTTTCTCATTATGGTCACTTGTATCTGTGGACAGCAAGGGCTGTTGTCACCTCACAGGTCCCAGTGGTCACGTAGCCTTCTCCTACTCATGTGAGCAAGTCCCCTGAGTGCATGCAGACTGGTTACATAAGTGTATGGCATGCATAGGTGTATGGCAGCCTGGGAAGAAGTGGGACACGTAGAACAAACCCTGGCTGCTATGTCCAGGTCCCCAAAGGCCATATATGAATGTCACATGCTCTGAGCCCCTCACTCCTCAGCTCCCTGTTCTATACACAGGGTGCACAGGGTGGGGAGGGGCACCCATGGGACTCAGGCCAGATGACGAGAACCATTTCTCTATTCCGGGATCATCAGTCACCAGGCGGTAGCTGTGCAAAGCCTCACTTTGGCTTCCATGTCTGCCACATAGGGGCACAAAGTCCACATTCACATCAGGTTCTTGTGCCTGGGCTTGACATCTGACCCCGCCTGGGGCCTCCTCCATCATTCATTCTGTAGAAGGAAGTTCCAGAATGTTCCCTACCCCATGGAATGACAGCGCTAGCTTTTCCTGGACTCAGTGCTTAATTTGTGAAACAGGTGTGCGGGCCAATGCCCAAGGCTTCAGCGTAAGGAAAAGTTGCTGCAAATTAGACATGGAAATTGGTATGACTCTGTGTGTGTTGAGACCTGCTCAGGCAATGTAGCACAGGCTAGTCTCAATCTCATTCCTCCTGCCTCAGCTTTTGTGTGTTGGGATGGCAGGTGTGTGTGCCAGTTCACGTTTTTTGTGTGTTTCTTGCTCTAGATTCTTGGCTATAAAAGTTTCTCTGAGTAAAGAGTTTCCAACCTGTGTGTCCAGGACCTGCCAAGTGTCTGGTATGACAAAAATAATGAACTAACAAGACTACAGGACCATTCACTAAGGTCCAGATACAGAGGGTCTTGTCACCTTGCCTCCCTTATCATCCCAATCTGGGCAAACCAGGGTCTTCCTGGATCCCTGGGCACAGTCCCTCAGCATAGGCAGACAACTGTGTGCTCAGCCCCCATCTCCCAGGATCCTGTAACCCGGATATGCCCCATTGGGAAGCCGACCTGTTCCCTGTGCAACAGAGAGGCGGGAGCCAGCGCAGCCCCTGCTGGCCTCCAGACCTTAACAGCTTGTCCCCCCTGTCCTGAAGGTGCTTGCTGCCAGCCAGGCCGTGACAGTTTTATTGGCGGGCGGGCCTGCTGGAAGGATTGTGGGCTATTTACAGTGTTGAGGCCATGGCTTTGCAAGGAGACAGTTCGCATAAATCCCCATGATGGATCCGTTATCACTTCATTGAACTCGTGGTGGACCCGCGGAAGGCCGGGCAATAACATGCCGTTTCCTAGGTTTGCGCGGCCCTGGGATACATTAAATACACTTTATTTATGGCCAGCCCTCGCGCGCTGTGGGCAGGAGAATGCGGCTTTTGCAACTATCGTCTAATTTTATGATGAGCATTACAGCCGGGCCTATAATTTGCGCCTTTTTATTCATTAGACACTGGCGCAGCCATAAGTCAAAAAGGCCCAGGGATTTAGATGCGGATCCAGAAGATAAACTATTGACAAGCCAGATGTATTTTTACATTAGAGCGCCTTTACAATAGTTTATGTTGAGAGCGGAATATAAATTGCGTTATTAAATATGAGCCTCTCTCGGAACCGGGGCTCCTGGCGAGCTGGAGGGGGAGGCCCTGGGATGGGTAGTGGGGAGGCATGGGGAGGCCAGCCTAATTTCTCAAGGTTGAACACAGTACTGCTCCAGGCTGTGGTCTGCTCATGGGGAGCCCAAGATGAGAGCAAGTGCCTGTGGCACAGAAGTGAGGTCTCAGTCTGGCCTGCTCTGGGCAGACAGCAAGTGTGGGAATACCTGCCAGACCATTGACCACAGTAAGGATGGTCACATTTGGTCCCTGCAGGGGCTGAGGATAGTGCTGGGTACACCATGTGGCAGGTGGGTGCCCATCAAGACTCTTCCCTGTCCCCCCAATGACAAAGTGAACAATACCAGAGCCCATGGCTTGCACCTCTGTGGAGACCAAAGCTCTCAGGCCCTGCGGTGACTTGGAAACCCAGAAACTTACTTGTAGGAGCCCAACCCAATAACCTTGGTGTCAGGATATACTCTCTGGTGGGGAGTTGGCCCGTGCCCTGTAGGGGGTCAAGTAGAACCCTATCTTTACATACTGCACACTAATTGTCTCCCCCTTCCCCCCATTTCTAGATATTGCCAAATATCAAATATTCTCCCTGACAGGGACATCTGAGTCCTGTCAGCTCCAGCTTAGCTTCCTGCAACTCTGTAAAGGAGGCACATGTGTACGTAGGGCAGTGGCAAGATTCAGCCTTCACCTCAGTCTCCACATGTCCCTCCTGGGGCTCAGGCAAGGCCATCTGAGCATCAGGCCTTTGCTAAGGTTCCTGGGTTTGCTGGCCCAATGGGAGTGGTCTAGCTGTAGGCCCTTGATATCCTCAGAGCCAGAGATGAGGTCATCAGACTGCGGCAGCTCAGCACCACTGAACAGTAGGTCAGAGGCCTAGCAGATGTCATTTTGATTCAGGGGTCAGCCGCCCCTGTGTATCTAAAAGCTAGCAGGCCTTGCAAGTCCAGGGACTCCCTGGAGAATTGCTCTCCTGAAGGGTGACCTATAGAGTCAAAGTTACTGGAACTGAACCCAGGAGCCTTTAGTGTGGGTGTGAGGGAGGCTGAGGAAGGCCAGGGCTAGCAGGGGTGTCACCAGAACACACACGTCTATGCCTGTGTACCACCATCTTAACAGGCCTTGAGCCTTAGAAAACAGACCTGAGACAGAAGGAATAAATGCATCAAGTGTGCCCCTTCTTGCTCTCCACCCAGAAATGCAGCAGGCAAGGGCTCATGTGCAACCTCAGCACATGGGAAGCTGAGGTAGGAGGATCTAGCTCAGGGGCAGGCTCACCGCTCCACAGCTGACAGCATGTGGCCCAGCCTAACTCACTCTCTTGGTCCACCTCAGTCTTCCTTCAGGCCACCCATCCTGACCAAGCCAAGCAGAAGCCCCGCCTCTTTCAGGAAGCCCTCCTCCCTGTGTAGAAATAGTGCTCACAGGCTCTGGCCTCTCTTGTCATCCTAGATATCAAGGAAGAACAACTGAAAGGATATGGCCATCAGCCTTGAGGACCGACAGTCGCCATCCTTTCCAAGCTTTGTCCCAGTAGCCCTTGCTGCCTGTGGGACGGGACGGAGTAGAAGCCTGTTGACAGCTAAGCAAAGCTGCTGGCTCCTCAGAGCGGGCTGGTGGCACCGGAGGAGAGATTGGCGAGGGAGGATGGCAGAGCTTTCCAAGTTCTGGCTGGTCTATGGGAGGTCTGCTTGCCAGGAGAGAGCTTTGGGCGGGAAGGGATTTGGCAGGCAAGGCTGGCCCCAAGTGCTGCTTGCCTGATCCCTGGTGGGATCCAGTTGGCTCTGGACACTCAAGTCTGGAGCTGAATGCTGTCCTGGCTGCACAGATGGTGGCAAGGCTGGGGATTGGGAGACGCTTTGCAACTGCGGCATTCTGGGATGGCACCACTGCCTTGATCTTTGTAGGGCCATTGTGGGAGGGGGCATATGGAGGGTGGGCCAGGGTGGGAAATACACCAGCCCCTCCCTGCCTGGTCCAGGGCCGCTCTGCCCAAGCCTGGTTATAATCACCCAGGATCTTGAAAGACACCCTTAGGGCTGTGTGTGGTGGTACATATTTGCAACTCCAACACTCACAAATAAGGCAGGAGGCTTGTTAGCTCGAGGCTATCCTAGGTTACAGAGTAAATTCCAGGCCAACAGGGCTCATGGGGCTGCTTGGAGCTGCTGTGTGTACATACTGTCCAGAGCAGGCAGAGCAGCAGGGTGGGGGGTGTGTGTGTGTGCGTGTGTGCATGTGTGCGTGCGTGTGTGCGTGTGTGTGTGCGTGCGTGTGTGTGTGTGTGTGTGTATGTGTGTGTGTTTGTGTATGTGTATGTGTGTATCTGTTTCCTCTGTTCCGGTGTATGTGCATATGTATGTGTCTGCGTTTGTGTTTCTGTGTATGTCTGTGTATCTCTGTGTGCATGTGTGTGTGTCTATGTCTATGTTTGTGTGTGTGTGTATCTGTTTCCTCTGTTCCTGTGTGTGCATATGTGTGAGTGCATTTGTGTTTCTATGTATGTCTCTGTGTGTGTCTTTGTGTCTCTGTGTGCATGTGTGTATCTGTGTATATGTGTCTCTTTCCTCTGTTCCTGTGTGTGCATGGATATGTATATGCACCTCTGTGTGTGTGTGTATGTGTGTGTGCACCTGTGGAAGCCAGAGGACAATGTTAGCTATCATTCCTTAGGTGCCGCTGTCCTCTTTGGTTTTTTTTTAACCTATTCTTTTATATCTTCATACATACACACATATGTACATATATACATGCATATGTAGTATGTACATACTGACATGCATGCATATATAAGTACATACATACAGACAGACAGACATAAGGTAGGAGAACTGTTAGCTCGAGGCCATCCTAGGCTACAGAGTAAATTGCATGTGTAGATTTTGGATATGTTCATTCTTCTACCATCTCTTATCCTTCTACCATCCTGACCCTGACAACTCCATGTTTTCTGGCTTTGAATTTGTTTTTCCTAAATTTGTTCTTGTTTAATTTATCAATTTTAAATCTTGAGTAAATGGGTGTCTATTTGTATGTCTGTGTACCACATGTGTGCCTGGTGCCTAGAGAAGCCAGAAGAGGGCACCAGGTCCCCTGAGACTAGAGTTACAGGTGATTGTGAGCAGCTGTGTGGGTGCTAGGAACCAAAGTTTGGTCCTCAGAAGAGCAGCCAGTGCCCTCAACTGCTGAGACATCTCTGCAGCACCACACGTTTTGTTTTGTTTTAAGACAGGTCCTCCCAGTGACCCCAGGCCCTCCCAGTGACCCCAGGCCCTCCAGAAGGCAAGGCTGGCTGGCTAGAAACTCCAGGGACCTGCCTGTACACAGAACCATTCTCTAATTTTTCATGTGGGTGCTGGGATTTGAACTCAGGCCCTCACACTTGCATTGCAAGAGCATTACCAGCTGCTCCATCTCCTCAGTCCCAGTGCCAGGCATGTTTTACCCCACAAAGTTACAGCAGTCAGTTCAGGATGTGAGCTGAGGACAAACCTCTCCCGTGGGCACCTCACAGTGCCAGGCAGAAACCAAGGACAGGGAACTGAGAAACAGCACAGACACACCAGAAGTGAGAGGGTTAGAAGGTCCCAGGTCCCACCCAGTCCCCAAGACAGGGGAGCCATAGTGCTTATGACTTCCACCAGGGAGTGCTATGGAGCCTGCTGTGCCCCTACTGTGTGTGAGGCCACAGCACAAGGTGCCCTGCCTCTAAGTCTTGTGGTTTCAGTTTCCTCCTCTGTAGGTGAGAATAATAACTGCCTACCATTGTTGCCAGGGCTGTGGGAAGATCAAATGTCTAGACGTCTGCCTGGGAACCACCCTTGTACCCCATCATTCAACAAGCCGGGGCACAGAAAAGTGCACGACCCCATCTCCGACAAGGGCCCTCTGCTCCCTATACCACAGATTCAGCGGGCAAACACTTAGAAGACTGCTCTGACCTGGCAGGGAGGGGAAGGTGGGGTTTCCGGCAACTGCTGCTTTCTCTGCCCTCTGAGTGGTTTCCTTCTTGGAGTAGATGCACACATGTCAAAAGGGTTGTCACCATGGATCATTTTTATCTTGCTGGCTGCCCCTGGGTGGAGGTGGCAGGCCAGCTGTGTCTCCAGATTACTAGTTCCCTTAGGAATGGCCTTCATCCTGAAAGAGGCAGTCACCATGAACCCTCAGGGAAAGTGTGCTGGCTTTTGCATCTAGTCCCTGGATACCCCCAGAGGTCATTGCCACGTCCTGGGACCTCCTCCCTGGACATCGGCAATACTTCTATAGCCACCTAGTAAATGTGGAACATTTCTTGTCCTAGTACTGCCTAGGTAGACCTGTGTCCAGCTGTCCCCTCCGGACACCTGCCCAGGTCGTGCCCTCTCCTGGCTTTCCCTGTGGCGTGCCGCCAAGGTAGTTCCTCTAATGGGTTAAGTGACTCTGCGGCGTGCGCACACATGGTTGACATTATCGGCATGAATAAAAGATGAATCCTGCCGGGAGGCTGTCAGGAGGACCCTCTCTGCTGAGGCAGCTCAGCAAGACTGACAGTAAAAGACTCCATAGGGAGGGAGCTGGGGGTGCCCCCCTCACCCACTAAATGAGGGATGGCACGCTTCCCCGGGAGGCCTAGTGTCAAGAGCTGCCTGGGAGGGGGAGTTGCTGACTGGGGGTCCCATGGTTCAGGTTTTCATGCAGCCACTCCTGGTCTGGCCCTGTGCTGGGGACTCTGTACAGGAGGTGACCAAATGGCCTGAAGAGGCAGGAAGCTTAAGGGAGGAGATCCTAGGTGATGTCACTGCAGGCTCAATGGCCCTGGAACCCCAGCGTTTGGAGTGCTTTGGGAGCTGAGGTCAGAGAGAGAGGAGAGATGGGGAGGCTCCCGGGGCTTCAGAGGGGACTCAGGACTTTGAGCCTGGAGCCGCACAGGTTCCTCTAACAGCTAGGATACCACTGCACATAGCTGATTAACAAGGTTTAATATAGGGTTCCGGCAGGGTTAGGGCCCAGTACACACTTGCTCACCTGCCCAAGTGCTTTGTCTTGACAGCAGACTGCGTAGCCCCAGAGCTGCTGCTATTGGATGTACCTAGCAAGCTATAAACTATCTGGGTACCAGATCTCAGGCCACAGAGCCATGCTAAGGGGCATTCTTGTGGGGCTGACCCCAGGTGCCATCTTCCAGATGCTGCTGGGGAAACAGTGCAGACACAGTACCCCTGGGACCAGCCAGCATCCTGACCTAGCCTGTCACTGAGACTTGGGCACCTCTGCTCACCACGTAGGCTGGAAATGGCCAGGGGTAGGGGTGGGGACACATTTTGGCAGAGAAGGGGCAGCAGTGTTGAGCCCTTTCTGCATCTGTGTGGACACCCACTGAATGGGAAGAACAGTCCCGTGGGTCCCCTGGGTCTCCTAGGGCCACACCTATGACCTCATCTTCTGGGTGGCCTGTTACTCCTTAGCGCTGATCCCTGGAGAGCGTCCAAAGTCACCCCAGCCACAGTGTGTTCTCTCTGTTTGCAGCCAGTTGGGGTGTGCTGACACTGGTACCCACTGAGTCCATATGGCCATATCCATGAGTGCAGGGGTGGGGGGACGTGGGGATGGGGAAGGGACTCCTATAGCAGCCTGTAACATGCCATCAGAGAAGAGCTGGGGACCATGGACAGGGTCTACAGAGCCAGCTAGGCCAGAGCCCAGGTGAACTGACATTTGCCAATCAGAGAAGGAGCCATGTTGAATGTACGTGTCTGTCTGTCTGTCTATGGGCACATCAGGCCATCGCCCACCTATGGCTTTTCTTGTGTCTTGGAGCTGGATCTCTCACCCCAAGGGACCTTCCTTGTACCTTGTCCCCTGGATGAGGCCCTTTGGCCTGTCCTTAGGGCACATTTTGCAGCAGAGGCTGTGTATGGCCAGGAAGTCAGCCCTAGCCCCTGTGGCCCACATTGGGCTTAGTCTCAGGCTGCAGTCCAGTCTGGTGTCCAGCTGTGACACAGGTGAGGTGGGACCCTCCCTGTCCAGTCAGCACAGATGACAAGAGCTTCTCAGAGACACTGTTGGCACAAAATCCCCAGGTACAGCTGTCCACATCTGTCCTCTGTCCATCCATTCGACAGGGAGGCCCAGATGGGACAGAGGCTGTACCCCTGACATGACCACTTCCCTGAAAGTGGTAGCTTAAGGTCCACGGAATGGGAGTTGTAATTCACAAGAAATTTAACAAGTTGGCCGGGACCAACCAGGCCCGGGCTTGGGGATGGCAGGGTGTGGATGTGTGGACATGGGCCCGCTGAGCATGCGCTGTAGGCCACGTGCGAGCCCGCAGGTGGGTGGGATTCACCCGCTGGGCCTTCCAGCCCCACCCCCCTCCCCTCCCTGCCAGCCCGCCAGGATCTTGCTCAAACACTTTAAAACAATCTAAAAGTAATTATTACGAACAGGCTGCTTGGAAACACCTGCTCCAGCCATCCCCCGGAATCGCTGATGTGCCCACGCCGAACCCTGACAGGCACACGGCGCCTTGCCCCCCTCCCCGAGTCGCCAGATGCCGCGGTGCCCCCCTTGCCGCCCCACCACGCGCCTGTGATGCCAGCACGACCCGCGCAGCTGTCGCTCGCAGCCATCAGCGGCAAAATCATCCCCACGAAGTCATACATATGGAACATCGTTGCTGCAGAATATTTATTTAAACATGTGTCAGGGCCCCTTCGGGTGGCAGGCGGGCTTCGTCTCACCTGCCAGGCAGCTGGAGCCAGGCAGACAGAGGGATGCCCAAGGAGGGGGCGCTAGCAGTCAGCTCTGCTGTGGCACCCTGGGTGGGGCTCCATCCCTGCCTCCTCCTGTATCCCTGCCTCTTCCTTCATGGCCACAGCTGTAAAACAGCTGTCAGTTCTTTCCCCCCAACCAGGGGACAGGAACACATGCTGCAACTTCACAGAGTGGATTTATTATAGGGCACTGTCAGACAGGCATTGGCAGGGGTCACAGGTAAAAGGAAACAGAAGTGAGTAGAACGTACCTGCAGGAGACAGCTCTACCCACAGGCTAGGGAAGAAATCAGACCCACAGATTCAGGCCCTGCTTTGCAAGAGGGTTCTTCTGGAATGGGGAACTTTGAGGGGACAGTCACCAGAGACACTTCATGATTTCTTGAAGTGTAGGACACCGGGTCCTTCTAGTGAGTGTGCCCTGGAAGCCAGCTGCAGGGATGAGGTAGTAAAAACAGTGTCATTCATACACCTCCACCCCCCACCCCCATCTCCGTGCTAAACCAAGAGAGCCAGTGACCCTCAACAGAGCCACGCAAGGCCTGAGTGCTGAGCTGTGTAGAACAGTCTCTGCTCCTGCCCTCTTATGTCAGGAAAGAGACATTTGGGTCCCATTGCAAAGAAGAGAAGACAGAGGCTAGGTGGGAACCCATAGCAAGTAAAGAAACAGGTGGGAACCTGAGTGAGCTGGGCCAAGACCTTCTAGAGCTCAAAGCCATTCTCTTCCTCACAAGGGGAAACTGAGGCATGGAGGGATGGGGTGATCTGGTTGAGCGGTTTGTTGTAACCAGGATTCATTCTTTAGATAAACACAATTCATAACCAACTCTGCCAACTGCTTCTCTAAGAATGAGTGAGTGGATGGATGGATGGATGGATGGATAGATGATGAATGGATGATTGATGGATGGATGGATGATGGATGGGTGGATGGATGGATGATGGATGGATGATAGATGGATGATAGTTGGGTAGATGGGTGAATGATGGAGGGATGGATGGATGGATGGATGGATGATGGATGGATGATGGATGGATGGGTAGATGATGGATGGATGATAGATGCATGGATGGGTAGATGGATAGATAGATGGGTGGATGATGGATAGATGGGTAGATGGATGGATGGATGATGGATTGATGGCTAGACAGATGGATGCTTGGAGAAATAAGGGAATAGAAAGGTAAAATATTGAATAGGTGATTAGTGGAGGGAGGGAGGGAAGAGTGGATGATGGACAGGTGATGGACAGACAGATGATGGATGGATGGACAAGTGGGTGGTGGGTGGGGAATTGGGCAAATGGACAGAAAATGGGTAGGTGGGTGGGTGGATGGACAAAGGTTAGATAGACAGATGGGTAGATAGTTGGTTGGGAAAACTAAGGAACAGACAAATAAATTGCTGAATGGATAGATGGATGGCAGGTGGATGGTAGCAAGTACCTTTAGCTGCTGAACCATCTCATTGGCCCTGCATGGATGGAAAGATGGATACATGGAAGGAAAGCAGGAGACCGTGAGTCTCAACAGGTTGGTAAGGCTCTGAGTTCTGAGTATCTGCAAGATCAAGCAGGTGGGCTCCAGAAAAGTTCAGCCCTGGTGCAGCCTGGCTTTACCCTTCACACAGCCTGAGCTGGTGATGTCATCAAAGGGTGATGCCGACTGGGGCCGTGGGGGGTCAGGTACCTATTGAGTGGTCCAGGCTTTGTAGCCAGGCTACACAGATTCCAGGCTTGGCTCCACTGCTCACTAGCTCTGGAGCTCTAGATAGTGGCTTCGGGCATCACCCTCACCTATGAACTGGGTGTCACAGTGGCACATGCCTTGTCCCCCCTTGTGGGGTGCCCAGGATACTCTGCTGGGAATGTTACGTTTAGTGTCAGTAGCTGGAGTTGCTGCTCCTGATTTTCCCACCTGGGTCCTTGTGGGGTTATTTTTCTTTTTGAGACCGAGTCTAAGGTAGCCCAGACTGCCCTTGAACTCATCCAGTTAAGGGCAACCTTGACTTTTGATCCTTCCTACCTGCTTGGTGCTGGGATCTCACGGTGTGCACAGTTGTGCGCTCTGCCTGGTTTATAGGATGCTAGGCGCTCTACCCGGCAAACACTCTACCCACTGGGGCTCATCCCCAACTGCTGGGGTGACAACCAGGCTGCAAGCTCTGACCAGGTACCTGCTTGATGGGTGAGCTGCTACTTCGGGTGCTCCATGTGAATGCATCCCTACCCGAGTTGTGGTAACCCAGGAACCTGTCCCCAGGGGAGGAGCCATCTGGGGAAGGTTAGTGGTCAGAAGCAAATACTTCTGGCCCCAAAGATAAGACCTGTGAACCTGGGCACCAATAGCCATGGGGAAACTGGCCTTGTTTTCTGGGTGTGTACTGAGCACCCTCTTCAGCTACCGTGAGTGGAGGTTGGGGGAGTCCCTGTGCCAGTGAGAGACTCAGTAGGTAAAGAACTTATGGTAAGGCAGAGACAGGCGGATTTCTAAGTTCGAGGCCAGCCTGGTCTACAGAATGAGTTCCAGGACAGCCATGGCTATACAGAGAAACCCTGTCTCGAAAAACAAAACAAACAAACAAAAACAAAACAAAACAAAACCCCAAAACTTATGGTAGTCTCTATATAGTAAAGGAATTTATTGATGACTTACAATCTGTAGTCCAACTCCCAACAATGGTCAGCAGCAGCTGTGAATGGAAGTCCAAGGATATAGCAGTTGCTCAGTCCCACAAGGCAAGCAGGCGAAACAGAGAGAGAGTCTTCCTTCTTCCAAGGTCTCTTATATTGGTCTCCAGCAGAAGGTGTGGCTCAGGTTAAAGTTGTGTGCCACCATGCTTTAATCCCAGATGACCTTGAACTCAGAGATCTTCTTGTCTTAATCTTCTGGGACTCATAGCCACTCTGCCTTGAGATCTCCATGCCAAGATTCAGGTCAGAAACTTGTATCTCTCAGCCTCCAGATTAGGCCTACAGGTGAGCCTTCCAATTCTGGATTGTAGTTCATTCCAGATATAGTCAAGTTGACAACCAGGAATAGCCACTACATAAAGACACCAAGCCCAATAGCCTGAATTTGATCCCTTGGCAACACATGATAGAAGGAAAGAGTAGATTCCCAAAACGTTGCCTTCTGACCTACATTCGTGCTCTGTGGCATGTATATGTATGTGCATGTGTGGTGCACACACACAAAAATAAATAATGAATGAATGTAAAGTCAGCCGTCTTATACATGGAGAGCAAGGAGCACCATGGGAGGATCCAGGAAGGGCCAAAGGGTCACCTAGAAACATCCTCTATCAGTCGGAGAGCACAGAGTCTAGGACTGTACACCCCACAGGGCTCTTGGGCAGCTCTGACACTATTAGATCAGGCCTATGGTGCCCTCAGAGTCCTCACACTGGCCTGTCAGCCTCATGTGACCATCCCAACACCCTCCAACACTCCCCATGTGTCCATGTGTCCCATTGTTTCTCTTCAGTTCTCTGTCTCTTCACTGCCCAACTTACCTCAGGAATCTCTATCTAGAGCCTTTCTGGCTCTGTGCTCTCCAGCTTTGGGTCCCAGAAGGACTTGGATGCCTGCATGCACTTGCTCTCTGGCTCCTTGCTGGACTGTCAGCTCCATCAGTGAGGTGTTCTGCTCAGTGCACATCCCCAGGATTGCCAACAGGTCTGGGGCAAAGTAGATAAGAAACAAAGCCAGACCAGCATGGTGGCACACACCACTAATCCCAGCACTCAGGAGGCAGAGGCAGGCAGATCTCTCTGAGTTTGAGGCCAGCCCGGTCTACAAAGCAAGTTCCAGAACAGCCAGGGCTACACAGAGAAACCCTGTCTCAAAAAATCAGAAGAGGAGGAGGAGGAAGGGGAGGAGGAAGAAGAAGCAGAGATAAAGACAGAGGGGCAAGACAATATGGGGGCTAACCCACTCACTTTGCTTCCTGGGTACCACAGTATGTCAAGTCTAGCACTGCCCCACACTCCCAGCCTCCTAGGCCCAGAGGCAAGCTTGATAGATTGTTACAGTTCCTACAGCCCATGATGCAAGAGCCTGTTGATGAGGCAACAGACACAGGGCCAACTGTAGTGAATGAAGTCTGCATAAATATACAGTGAAGTGGTAAGATGGGCACAGATGGGCACAGAGGGGGCTGGAGATGTGGCTTGCTGGGTAGTGTTCACATAGAAAGCCCAAGGCCCAGGGTCCATCCCCAGTGCCTCATAAACCAGGCATGGTGGCCTGTCTGTCATCTCAACACAAGAGAGGCAGGGATGGGGATGGAGTGGCAGAGTATCAGAAGTTCAAGGTCATCCATAACTAAGTAGTCTGAGCTATACAGAATTCCTGGGGAGGGAGGGAGGGAGGGAAAGGGAGAGGGAGAGGGAGAGGGAGAGGGAGAGGGAGAGGGAGAGGGGGAGAGAGAGAGAGAGAGAGAGAGAGAGAGAGAGAGAGAGAGAGAGAACACCATAGTGACCTATGTTAACAGCTAGAGGCAGACAGGAAACCACATAGATCCCTGTCACACACACATGCACACACACCCAAGAGAAGAAAACTTCAAGGTGACAGTCAACCCCAGGTTACCCAGCACAGCTGGGCCAGAGCTCCCCTGACCCAGAGTGGGCAGGAGCAGCAAGTTCGAGTGGTACATGGGCTGGAAACCAAGGCTACCCCTCCACCCAGGTTTCTGTCTAGTCGACACATCTGGTCCTCTGGTTGTCTGGTCTCACCCTGATTCCAAGCCTTTTCCCTTGTGGGGGGGTGGGTAGGGTGGGAGCTCTCTGGCCTCCAGGGGGTGATGTGGAGCCCTCAGCATCTGCCCGTCTCCCCTCTGACCCTAGGCCTTGCTTAACCTGGCTGCCTCTGCTCTCTCAGAACTGTCCCATCCTCTCCGGAAGCCTCTCTCTGGAAGGCTCTCTCTGGAAGGCTCCTCCCAGCCCACCTGGGCAGGCAAGAGCAGCACCCAGAGCCCAGCCACCCACACACTCTCTCCTGACAGCTTCATCAGGCCCCCACCATCCGGGCCCATTGTTCCTGACATCTGTTTCAGTAAGTGATTAATTGCAATTAGTGAGCGATTTGAAAGCCCTGGAAAAATACTCAGCAGAAAACTCATCAAGATTAATGAGAGGCAGGCTTTCAGGGAGGGGCACAGGACCCACTGCACAGCAGGGACTCGGCAGGAGCATCCCCACCTGGGCAGATGTTGAGAGACACTCTCTGAGGAGACGACACCCACCTCATGTCCCAATTCACCCCTCCTCCTCCATCAACCACCCTTGGGTGATTTCTCATCCAAATGCACTTATTTATTACCCACTAATAGGCTATTAATAAAGTCCTGTGAGTGTGGTAAGATAAGGCACTGAGGGCAAAGTAGATAGCAAAGCTTCCAGAACATTCTATCATTGACTAACATGGGATTCCAGAGGGAAGGCATGAGCATGGATCCTTCTGCAGGGAGGTTTCTGGAAACCAAAGGTGAGCAAAAGGCAAAGCAAGAGTCAAGTCCTGGCTGGGTGCCCTGACACATGCCTGTCACTCCAGTGTTCGGGAAGCAGAGGCAGGAGGATTGCTTCAGGTTTGAACCCAGGCTACTCTTTGTAGTGTGAGTTCTAGGACAGCTAAGTCTGCCAAGAGTGAGACCTTGTCTTAAAAAATAATAATAATAAAGAAAAACAAATGACAGCTAAGAGATATGCCTGTGACTGAGGTCTGGCTACACCACCTTGCTTCCCCACAGTCTTCCAGGTGCCCAGGGTCACATGTCTAGAAGGAAGTAGGTTTGAGGGTAGTGATGGTGGATGGATTTTGAATGGATGGGTGGATGGATGGATGGATGAGATGGATAGAAGTGACTTGGATGAGGGATTCTAGCTGGACTTTGGATACGTGAATGGATAGATGGAGGGAGAGAAGGGATAGGTGGGGGTCAGTGGGTGAAGGTTGCTTGGGTTGTGATGGCTGACAGACAGTGGCAATGGGCTTCTTGTGGATGGTGGGGACATTAGCTGAATAGGTAGAGACACAGAAGTGGTTGGTTGGGTGGGTAGACAACTGTTAGATGACTTAATAGTATAAGGAAGGAGCTTTGTAGCCCTTTGAGGGGAAGCACCCTCATGCTTTTATCTCTGGGGTCAAAGGATTGAGCCTGAGAGGAAACTGTGTAGCACCTGGGTGTGGATGGCTGTGGCCCAATCCCAGACCAGGGGAAGCTGAGGCCTGGGGATGGGAAGGACTTTGTACAGTCATAAGACTCATTGTGATAGGGTTGGGGACATTCTCCTAGAGAATGCCTGGGTCCCCTCTTCTCTATATCTGGCCCAGGTGGTTCTTGGGAGCCTGGACAGGCAAGGACAACTACCTGCATGGCTCACTCTTTACATGGTTCCCTTGCAAATGTCCTACATCCGAGATGGGAAGGCACCGAGATCAACCTTGAGTGTTGTTCTTCGAAAGCCTGTGACTCATAGGCTTGACTGGCTGGCCAACAAGCCATGCAGATCTTCCATCTCCGTCTTCCCAGAGTTGGGATATAAAAGCACACACCACCACACCTGGCTCTGGGGATCCCGCTCAGGTTTGTCTTGCTTTTGTAGCAAGCAGTTAGTAGAGTCTCTCCCCAGCCCAATGGGAAGGGACTCTTACCCACATTTATAGACAAGGACACCAAGGATCAGGGAGTTGACCTTCTCTAACAACCCCACAGCTCCAGGCAGAAAGTGAGCCAGGAGGTAACATTTCATATCCCCGCAGCCTTGGCCTGTCTTGCTCGGTTGTCCTGTTCTCTTGAGGTGCCGGTGCAGTTCTAGCTGCTCTGTGTTCCCCTTTCTGAACTCCCCAAAAGAGCCACCACCACAGTCACAGGAGCCCCTGAGGTATCACAGGCGCTCACAATAGAGATATCGGCATGTTGACGATTTCAATGGACTGACCATAAAGCCTCTCATCTCTCTGTGTACTGCATGCTTTGCAGGTCAAGCAAGATCCCATCAGGCTGAGGGCAGCAGGCTGCAGACCAGCCTGGACCAGCTTCTCTGTTTCCCCTATACAGATCCAAAGATGGTGCCCTGTGTTTGCTGCCATCCTGTCTCTGGAACCTGTCATGGCTATAGAACTGTGTGCTTTCTTTCACCTGGTATCTGCTGTCCTGGGAGGAACTGGGCCTGCTTGCTTCCCTGTTGCATCCTTTTGTGGGCTTGTGGGGGTGGGGGTGGGGTTACCTAGGAGGGAGAAGACTTGGGGAATGCACTGATACCTCACAGTCCTCCCAAGTGGTGCCCCAGCTCTCTCTGCAGCCCTGCCTGCACATATCTTTCCTCTTTCCGGTGGGCCAGGCCAGCCCCCAGACCTGTGTTCTGGCCTCTTAGAATTGTCTGCACAAAAGTAGCCCGTGTCCGACACAGGAAACCAGGCAGAGAGGTTCCTATGTTGTAGTGGATGAGAGAGGATGCCTTCACTCTCCTGAGCCCTGTCTGTCCTGCCCGTGAGGGCAGGTGCTGTAGGAGTCATTGTGTCCCCTGTGGAGGCTCTGCTGGGCAGCTTCCTGTGAAACCTCTCTACCTCCAGCAGCCTTTCAGAAGTTGGGACTAAGGTGGCTGGTGCCTCTCTCAGCCCAGGGTTAATAGAGTTTGTTCACATCTCCCGTTTCCCCCAACCCACCACCAAGACATTTCCCTTAATGCTATCTACAAACTGCCCAGAGGTCTCAAGACCTGAGCCTCAGGCCACACAGCAGACACTGGCTCAGCCCTATTCTATCCCTAAATTCCGGCTCCTGTGTGCAAGCCTATCATTCATCCATCCACACCCTTGTATGAATTTGTCAACCTGTGGTCTGAGGCACATTGCTTGGGTAACTCCTAGTCTACCACCCCAAGGAAGCAGAATTTGGTACCCCCATGGGACAAAGAAGAAACTCTGGGGTAGGATGTGCCTTCTCAGAACCCTGGAGGCCTGACCAGATTCACACAGCGCAAACTTCAAACCCTAGAGAGAGGAGACACAGAAAGTTGCCCCACTAGTGATAGGTAAGCAAGCCTGGGGGTGCTAGCCATCAACTCCAGTGAGGCCTCAGTGCTGCTAGGCTGTGCTATGACTGCAGAGGGAGCCACAGGCCTGGCCCAGCCAGAACTAACCCCATCCACCTCGGTGGGCTCCTGGCAGCGGGGTGAGCTGGAGACATCTGGTGTGAGAGAGTGGGACAGGAGGGGGTCAGGCCACTGAGTGTCCCTCCCCTCCTCATTCACCCCTTCCCGGTGACTTTTGGCCTTGAACAGATGGCAGAGGTGGGTAGGGCTCAGCTTGTCTCACAAGCTACCACACCCATGAAATTCCCCATTAAGTGAAGGGAAGGGGCGGGGGCTAGCTAAGAAGTGGCCTGTTCAAGGGCCTGTCTGCACAGCCTCTTTCTACCATCTGACTACCTCATTAGAGCCCCCTGAGGGGGACTCCTGGGGTCACAGGACCCTCTGGGCCCCTCCTCTAAACAGCCCCCATTCCAGGAGGAAGTGGGGGCCTTTCATATGTAAACAGAGAGCTGACCTCAAGGAAATCACCCTCCCTTCCTTGATCTCCTTTCTAGAAAGCCTACCCGAGGCCAAATGCCAGCTCCCCTGCTGTCCCTAGGAGGCCATATGATGCCTGGGAGGGAAATGGTAACAGGGAGAGCGGAAACCAGCTCCCACACCACCCGCACTTGGGAGGGATCAGAGCCCAGGAAGGAGCAGCCCACGGATGCCCGGATGCCCATCAGTCATTACTTGGGTCCTGTCCCTTGCCCTGCCTGGGCCTGTGCCTCCCTCCCTCCCGTAAAGAGTGCAGGCGTACAAGCCTTTCTCCTTTCTCCCGCTGTTTCCTTCCAGGCCTAGGGCAAGCCAGCAGGTGGTGTATGGGGGACTCAGCTCCCCTTTGACCCTTTAGCTGTTAACATCTTTGTAGAAGAGCCTGGAACTTTCTGAGCCTGCTCGTGGGAGAAAGGGCTCTGTATGAGGATCAGTGAGCCCTGGATGGAAAGTGCTGGGCAGTGCTGGGCAGTGCTGGGCACAGGGCATACATTATAAAGAGCCATCAGGAGCCCAGGCCTTAGCCACCATACTCCAGCCTGTTCAGGCAGACACAATTCTCTTGCCTCCTTATGTTCCCCACCACCACCACCTGTGGCTGGAATAGACCACATACCTGACATCAAGGCTTCTGCCACACACCCCCACACCATACTGCAGCTTTGTTCCTGTTCTTTTGGGTCCCATCCTCCAGAGATGTAATAAGGAAATGGGGTGTCCTGGCAGGAGCCTCTGCTGATGCCTGGGACCCTACCCCCTTAGCATATCCCTTAATGAAAGGAATGTCTGTGAGACCTGCAGGGCTCTCCCAGTCCACAGAGTGGCCTGGAATGTGGGTGTGATTGGGGAAACTGAGGCCCAGTTACTGTTGATGTCCCTTGCCAAGGCTCTGCAGTTAGGTAGTGAGATACCAGAATTTAGTGCATGCAACTGGTCTGGAAGCCCTGTGCCCTGCACCGTCTCAGCAGTTTATCTATTGAATAACTATACAAGTGATTGACAGCTGCCTCAAGAGTCCCCAAGGAACCTGGAATGGCCAGTAAAGAAGTGGAGACCCTGTGCTGCTCAGAGCCACTATAGGACCTGCTTGAGAGACAAGCAGTTGTCCTGCAGTGGTGACCTGTTGGGGTCAAGGCAGCCTCCCCCTCCTGATCCCTGAAGGTCCAGAGACACATGGGAGCTCTCGCCCCTCTGCCCTCTGCCCTCTGGAGCCCTGGGCCAGGGCTGTTGGGGGTCACTCGACAGCCACTCTGTCTGCACGCCCTGGGGACTTGCCCTGTTCCCCCCCCCCCCCCCCCCCCCCGCCCTGCGCCTGCCTCAGCCAACTGACCTGGACAGAGATTAATGTGGCCAGGGCAAAAGGCCACTTGTGGTGGAGCTGGGGCCAGAGGGTCAGGGCAGCCTTGAGGCACCAGGGCTGGGGGTGGTGCCCTGCCATGCCCCAGGTGGCCCGGAGGCCAGGGTAGGCCACAGGGAGGGCCAAGGCTCCATTCCACCATCTGGTCCTCTCTGCAGGGAGGTCTCCACCCCCTAGCCCCCAAAACAACGGCTCAAATGGCCAAGCGGCAGGGAGACAGATGGCAGCTGCTTGCAGGGTAGAGGGTGTACTTTATTCAGAGGCACTACAGGCAGAAGAACACACAGGCACACACGCACACATGAAGTTGTGGAGGAGGGTGGGTTTTGGGAGAGCCTTTGGTTCACACTCTCTCTCACACACGTAACACAAACATATATAACATGGTTGCATACGTACAAACATGGACCCCACAGGCATGTGCACGGATGCACATTAACAGGGAGCGCACATACACATGCAGGAGTGGGCAGTGTGCACATGTATGTGCGTAGGTTCATATTGTCGTGTACACAGCAGGTGACTCAACACAAGCGGGGTGGCCATAGTCACATGACTGTAGACACGTGTGCACAGTGGCGTGCATACACATGCCATCCTTGCCCTTCAGAGCATCGCCACCCCCACTGAAGAGTGAGTGATTCCACCTGTTCCCCATCCACACTCCTGACACCCATCCTGGACATGTCCTAGAGTGACAAGCCAGCTGCTATCACCTGACATTTGTCTCTCTGAGCTCCTGCTGGTACACTGTGGGGCCTCGGTCTCACCTTGACAGTGCCCAGTTCTGGATTGAGAAACTTATTTGTCAAGTATGGGAGGGATGGGCAGTCACAGCTTATGCAAGCTTACCATGAGCCACATGGGACCCCCTGGCGGCCACTGCACAGCTCTCCTGCCTGCCCAGCACTATTCTCTAGGTTGTGTCCAGCTGTCTGGGGGAAGCATCCCCATGTCTGTCAGAGCTCGAGGTGGGCTAGCAATCTGAACCCAAGTCTCTTTATGATAGCCACAGGACCCTCACTGACTGTCATGTACTCTGAGAGGGCCCCCCCCACCCCCCGTCCGATATTGCCAAGAACATGCTATATAACTCCTTGGCTGCTGGGGTCAAAGGTCTCTGGTGTGGGCTTTTTTTTTTTTTAAAGATCACCTCAGGTCTGAAAGCTCCCTAACATGTTAAGGACAATCAGGAAATGGCCATGGGGCCTATCAAGGCCCTGAGTAGGGGACCGAGAAGTGAGGTACAGGGAGTTGATGGGGTGTCTATTGGGGCATGACTCCCAGCTCCCCTTAACACAATCTGCTGTTCATAACTCACTCCTAGAACCCCATGAGTATCCAGCTCTGGCCACTGCTCTTCGGGCCTCACGTCCAGCCTGTGCTGTTGTGTAGCTCTGGGTGGGTTGTGATCCTCCCCATGGGGCCCTTATGTCCCTCATGGGACCCCCTCATCTCTCCGTTATGCTCCATCTTAGGTTCTGCCCAGCAGAGGCTTGTCTTCCTAGGAGCCCGCAGTCCCTCAGGCCTCTGTGGGCTGCACCTGCACAGAGCACAGTCTGTGTGCAGTCGGAGCTGCTGTCTTTGTGATGGTTTCTCAGATGAGCTTTTTATCCTCTCGGGGAGAGATGATCCTGCTTGCTCAAGGGGACAGTTGGCAATGTCTGAACATTCAGCTGTCATACTGTGGCTGGGTCACTGCCACTTTGTAGGCGGCAGCCACAGTATGACAGGGCCGCCCCCATGGTGCTGTAGATGGACTGATATCCCTCAGGGGACCTTCTTTGCTTTATTGTTTTATTTTGTTTCTGTTAAACGGGGTCTCCTGTGGTCCAGGCAGGCCTTATACTGCTAGGTAGGCAAAGTGACCTTGAATCCCTGATCCTCCTGCCTCCACATGCTGAGCTTAGAAGCACAAGCAACCGTAGCAGGTTTAGATGGTACTCAGAATGGAACGGAGGGCTTTGTGGCTGCTAGGTATGTCCTATACCAGCTGAGCTGCTTCCCCATTCCTCAGGTGACTTCTTCACTGAGGGCAGAGCCATCTCTTTCATCTCTGGGGGCTGGAGACAGACATCATCATCCTGCAGTGAGCCTGGCCCAACCTCTTAGGTGACAGGTGGCCCAACATACCCTTTCCACCATGGAAAACCTGCCTCCCAAGCTTGGACATCTGTGTCTTCCTTCCCCAAGAGAAGGCTGAGTCGCTTACTGTTCACACCCTTCAGGATGAACAGGGTTCTCCTCCCAGAGAGGGTGGCCACCTCAGCAGCACATAGGATCCGCTAGTCCTGCACAGAGGTCAACATCTTAGGACTGTGACTTCCTCCCGCTACATGACCCCAGGCCAGTTTTTCTACCTCTCTGTGGCTGCATCTCCAGCTGTGAAGCTGCCTGTGATACCAGTGGGCAGCTGGCAAAGCTTAGAAGGTGGTGGGGCAAGAACTGAGTGCTCCAATCCCTGCCTGGACTCATTGGCATCTATGTAAGCTCTATTACTATTATGGGCAAAAACTTCAGTATTAGCGCAGAAAGAGGGCCTGCCAGGAAAGGTGTATTAACATGCTTACAGAGGAGACACACGATAATACATCACTGAGGCGACTCACCAGATCATGATGAACTACTGCACAGCGCAGTTCCACAGCCCAAACTGCCCATCCTTCCTGTCATGGGGAGGGAGTCCTTGTGTAGTAGCAGTGTTAGCCTTGGCCAAACAGAACCTTCTAGGTCCCCAACCTTAAGCTCGAGTTTCATTCCCAAGGAGGCAGAGGTGGGCATGGGAGACACTGGCAGCCACTGGAACCGTAGTAGCCAAAGTCCTCCTTGGCCTTCACTACCAAGGGGTGCTAAGGGAGGTCTGGGGCAGAAACTGAGGCATTGGGATCCTCAGCTGGTCCAGGCAGCCAGGCCTCGTGTCTAAGGGAGAGATGACAAGATTCAGGAGATGGCCAAGTAGCAGGAGGAGCCAGGAGCTGTGGCTTCTGAGATTCAGCAAAGAGCAAATGTCACTCTTCCAATTTGAGTAGTGTCCGGATGCTGTGTCCCCACCACCTGACTTCTTCTAAGGAGTGGGGTAGCGAGTCCTTAAGTTCCCTGGTCCCCTGCACACAAGTACACACAGGTGTCCATGCTACACATGTACACACACATACATACACACACAGAGCTGCGATTTGGATGGTTGAGACACTGTGTACCATTGACTGACTTCGAGGGGCTAGAACCATCTGGGGAGCCCTGTGGGAACCCTGCTCACAAGCAGATGTCTCAGGTGTGGGACCGGAGACTGGAGACTAAAGATCTGCCCTTCCCCAGGGGTCCACCCTCCCACGGGCCCTGTGAGCAGTCCTCCTGCATGCTTGCCACCTCTCTGCTGGAGACTTTCTCACAAGCACAGGTGCAACCCGATGCCTACGATGGAGCTCTTGAAAAGCCTTTGATTCCCCAGACTCCCCTGCTGTAGCTGTATGCACAAGCCCTTGTTTGTTTTTTTTTTGTTTTTGTTTTTGTTTTTGTTTTTTTGTTTTTCTTTTCTCAGCTCCATCTTCCAGCCTGACTCTCTGGGAAGCTCCAAGGTGGGGGTGGGGGGTGCTTGTTCTGAGTTGCCTGGCATGGGGTATTGTCCTTGCTGCCTCTCCCCTCAAGGGCAATAACCATCTAAAGGGTGGTCCCGGGTACAGCCATAGCAGAGACCCTTCCCTGCAGCTATGAGCATGGGCAAGGTACAGCTGGTGAGTGTCCTGGAGAGGTGGAGAAGAGCACTGGCCACCCTGTGCATGCCCAGTGGCCACCCTCATGCTGAGGACTGGGCCTCCCCAGGTCCCTCTCGGTCGCAGGTGCAGGCCCAGATCCTGTTGAGTGAAGCTGTGCGTGGCGGGCGGCTGGCAGCGGGCTGCCGAGCCTTCTAAAGGTAGCAGCCATCTGCACTGTGATAAAAAGCCCTGCGGATGATAAATAGACAAGTCACACGTTTATTGGATTGCAGCTTGGGAGCAGCCACTTCGGGTTTGGCACAGTGTTAACGACAGATTTCTGCTTCCTTTGCAAGGCCTGGCCTCGTGGGGAGCTCGCCAGCAGTGGTAGCCTTCCCCTGGTGGGCAGGGGAGTAGCTGACCCCAGCCGCCTCCACTTCCATCTCCCAGGCAGGCCTGCTTCCCTCTACTGTGCCCTCCCCCACCCCACCCCCACCCCCAGTACCTCTGGAGGCTTCTACAGGAACTTGCAGCTGACACCAAAGTCACTATAGTTCTTGGACAGGTCTTCTGACCTCTGTGTGTTACTTCACATCTATAAGATGGGCTCACTCACTGCCTGATTGCTAGACCCTGAATACTGGTTGCTGTGACATTTGGAGCCATTCCTGGCATGCATATGGTGAGCATTATGTCACCACAGCCCCTCATCACGCTGCCAGAGAGCTCCATCCCCCACTGGACCTGGCTGTTTGGGGAACCATTCTGGGAGTGACCCATAGCCCAAGCCTTCACTGCTCCCTCCATGACAGGCCCAGATCAGGAGTTCTGGGGGACTCCTGCTTCTGCCCTGGATGGTGAGAAATGGCAGGAGCGGAAGCACTCAGCACCTTGGCCTCCCATCGATCAGTGAGGTATAGGATAGAACCTACATCAATGTACAGAGGCCCAGGGCACAGGACAGCCTCCTCGGGAGGGATCTGACATCATTAGTTGGCCCTTCTTTGGGAGTCAGTGCTAGGCCCAAGTCAGATTACAAGGCTCCAATGAGCCCCTACACTTGTGAAGAGGGAGGGTATCTGAGTATGGGCCAGTTCTCCACTCAATGGTGCTGAGGCCTCTAGTCCCAGCTCAGCTCGAGCCACATGAGCAAGGCCCATGAAGGCAGTTTTCACAGGGTGGTGCCTGCCATCCCTGGCCTCTGCCATCCTTACCCTTGGCAGATGAACATGTTTCTCTGAGCTTGTTGGCTCTTCTGGGCTACAAGCTCCCTCAGGGCCAGCTGCACCCTCACTCCCCAGGCCCCTTCACTTCAGGAGCTTACAGTTCTCAGGCATAGCTTCTGTCTCCTCTTCGGCTGTCCTAGAGCCTAGAGCCATCTCTACAACTTCGTGGCAGGGGCCCTGTGGGCTGTAGAGCTTTATTAGCCTCTCATTTTAGCCAAGACCTGGAGTGGGTCCCTGAGCAATATGGTCTCTCACTTCCAACTCTCAGCCCTGTGTCAGTCCGAGTGAGCTTCTATGTGACCCACTTGCTGCCACCAGCCCTGGGGAGGTAGTGAACAGCATGCGGCCCCTATACTCAGGGGCTATCCTCTCTGTAAGGATTCTTCTGGGGGGGCGCTGGGGTGAAGTGCTTGCTATGGGTTTGGTTCCTCAGCACCCACATAAAAGATGGATGTCTGGTAAGTCTGTGATCCCACCAGCACTGGGGAAGAGGAGAAGGCTACATCCCTGGAGCTTGCTGGCTGTCCAGTCAAGCCCATCAGCTCCAGCTTCAATAAGAGATCTTGCCTCAGAAAAGTGATTGATAAAGTCAGGAAATGTCAGCCTCTGGCCTCTACACTCTTGTACACACACACACACACACACCAGCTCCAGCCATCACAGGGCCCCAAGTGGCTGGAGCAGCCCCTAGAAGAGAGTTCACATAGGCTTATGGTGGTGGAAAGCTGGGGCACCTAAGTGCAGGGTTCAAATCTCATCTCTGTTTATTTGATCTTGGTCCAGATCCCCACAGACTTCAGTTTTCCAACTTGGAAACTGCAGCTATAAGGGCATCCTGTGAGGACAAGGACCAGGGACCTAGTGGGGTCCTCAGTGCCAGAGTCCATGTCACCTCCACATCAGCCCTGAGCATGGTACATCTTCGCCAGGGCTAGAAAGGTGACTCAGACTTTGGGGAGCGCCACCTCGGATTGCACAGGGTTCTGGGACTGAATTAAAATCTTGTTGTCCCTGTCCCGTCTGTCAGTCGGCCATTCCCCCCCCATCCCCTCCCCCCATGTCTGAAGTACATGGAGGGACACAGAAGAAAACTAACCTGGGATTTCAGGCTCCCACACGTCTCCATAGGCACAGCCTTCAAGCCAGATGGTTCATTCACAGTGAAGGCCCAGAGAGCTCAAGGGATCTGTTCAGGGTTGCACAGCTTCTTTCTGCCCACCGCCAAACTCTTGTGGTGGGTCAGAGTCACAGCATGACACCTCAGAGCCCGCTGAGGTGTGACTGATAGACTTCATGGTTGAGAGCAAAGATGCAGTGAGCAGAGGCAGGCAGCCTAGTGGCTGCCCAGAGCTGGCCCCGAGACTGGCCTGTCTGACTTTGCTGCCCCTAGCATCTCCCTGACCTCCAGTACCACGGCTTTTTGGGGAAGCCCTTATTCCTTTCTGAGCATCTCTGCTCCTTGTGTGAAATAAAGGCATGGGCTGCTCCTCTTCTGGAACTCAGAGGTCCTTCTGGATCTTTGTAGAAGTTCTCAAGGTGACATTAATGCAGAAGTAACTGTCAGGTATGGGATGTGGGCATTCCAGAGGCAGCTACAGCTGCAAAAGGGTGTTTATTGAGCATCTACTGTGTACCCAGACACACTACACACCATAATAGGGAACATGTCGCCCAGAGAGATGAAGTGAGGAATCCAGGAGGGGAGATACCCACAACCATCACACTTCTAGCACTTTCTAGGAGATTCGGACCCAGGTCATTTCCTCTCCTTCCTGGCAGGGCTGTGGAGGGGCTTCTGGGCAGCGCTGGCGACCAGCCTGGGCAGTCCACCCCATGCCCTGAGACCTGGGCAGAAGCCCAGGGTGGCTTGAGGGAGGGAGGGAAGCAGGCAGCAGCTGCTGCCAGCAGGTGAGCCCTGGCCTCTCCCTGGGCCTCCTGGAAAAGCCTAATGAAGTGCAGCTGTGAACTCCGGTTTTGGGTCAGGAAGGCAATATCTCATCTCTCCACGCAGCAATTGAGTGGAGATCCGGAGCCTTCTGCCTCCCTGTGCCCCAACCCTTGGCAAGCCCGAGAGCTGCTCAGGGGCTGTCAATATTGACTCTGCGGAAGGCAGGTGGCGGGGCGTGCGCTAGCCAGGCAAGAATCAGAGCTGGAGCTACCCCAGGGGCCCAAGAGGTGGGAGCAGGGAGCAGCTGGTCGGGTGCCTCTGGAGGACCCTGGCTGTTTTTCCTCTCGTTTTAATTGCTCTTGGTGACTCTAACGGCAGCCGATTCACCTAGCGGCAGCGTACTGGCTCTGGCCCCCGCCGTGCACCACATCTGAGCCATTCAGAGGCGCCAGGCAGCTGTTCCCAGCCTAACCGCCTTTTCCGGATGGTTCCTGGCCTAGAAGGGCCCGGGTAAACAAAGCCAGGGGCGGCTGGGAAACTAAGGGCCTCCCTGGGACAATGGCCAGCTGCTGGCCAGGCCCAGGAGGCATGAGGGCAGAGCAGAGCCCTGGCTTCCACAGTAGGCAGTGGTCACCACCCTGCCACACCAAGCCAGTTTTCCTACAGCCCACAGGCGGTGGAGCGCTTGCCAAGTAGGATAGATTGGAAATTTGAGCAAGCATCGGCAAGCCCCGCCCCCTCTTGTGTGATCAAGGCTCCGGAGCCTGTTAGGCTTGTACTCTGCTCAGCTGAGATGTGTCTAATGAATATCCATGGACTTTGCGGAGGTGGCCAGGGCTGGTAATGCTCTAGGGGGCAGCATGCCTAGCCTACAGAATAGCTGCTGTGTGATCTTGGAGGGATAGCTTGACACTTCTGAGCCTGGCAGGGCCCCTAGGAAATTTGAGAGTTGGGTTTTAAGAGCCTGTCTTGATGCTTTGTTATTGTTATGGAAGGCAACTAAGTTTCTCCCACTGGGAATGAGACTCAAGTAATGATGGGGCCTCCAGCCCTGATGATGCCGCTCACCAGGGTGGCCCCAGAGGCCCCAGAGTTCAGCCTTAGCCCTGAGCCCTTCCCTTCCAGCACAGTGAAGCCCTGTTTATTTCATGACCGGCTCTTGTGTAGATATCATACCTGTTTTTAAAAGCCAGGTGTGGCAGCACACACCTGTAATCCCAGTACTCAGGAGGTGGAGGCAAGAGGATCAGAAGGTCAGAGGGTCATTCTCGGTAACAGAGAGAATTACATAGAATTAACTAGAGCTTGGGTTCCTGAGGTTTCAAAACAAACAAACAAACAAACAAACAAACAAAACTAGGTTTATGGGGAGCTAAGAGTGCAGACTCAGGGATTGTGCCTTTGCCCGAGATGAGACTCTGAGTCCGTTGTCATCCTGAGAAAGACAACACCATTATCAAGATCTAACCTGCAGGCAGTGGCATGTGAGTCCCTTCGAAGCCACATGGGGCAAAAAAAAAAAATCTCCACCGCAGTCACAGTGCCCATGTGCCCACCCAGAGCATCTTGTCCTGTCCCTTTGGGACCCCAGGTCTGCGGCTGTCCCTGGGGTCTTGTGTCTCGTTTGGTTCCGAGACCAGGCTGCTCTCGGCGGCTGCCCAAGCCTCTTCCTCCTGTTCCCTGTGTGTCCCTACCTGACTCCTGAATCCGTGTCAGGTTCCACCATGGCCAAAGATATGTCTTTGTCCCAGTCAGCCAATGGTAGCCAGCAGAGATAATCAAAAGGATGGGTGTGTGGAAATAGTGTGCCACCCCGGCCTGGCAAGGCCCTGCAGTGATAGGCAGTGTGTGAGAGTTGAGCGTTCCTCCCTCCCTGACATGCCTGTTCCGGGCCCTGCCAGTCTCTGTTACTTGTTTACTTGTCTCAAGCCTTGGCATGCAGGCAATTGGCTCTGATCCACTCTGTGCCCCCACCCCCATCCCCACTCACTATGCTCACCCTCTGGCCTGGAGCCCCGGTGTTTGCCAGCTCAGGAATCACCTGGGAACAGACTAAAACCTGCTGGTGCCCAGGAACACTGGCTCGATCTGGTACTGTGACCAAGCCACTGGGGCTTCTCAGGCTGTTGGCGGTATGCTGGAGCTATTGGCCTGAAGAGCTCAGATTTTTCTGGAAGCTCAGATGGGTCTTTGTGTTCTGTTGTAGGAAGCCTCTTCCTGTGGTTTCCACAGCTCAAGGTGAAGATGTTCCTGGTTGGAAGCCTTTGGCTGTCCCTTCTTGCAGGTCCTGAACACTCTGAGCTGGGGCTCTGGGGTGGACATCACAGAGGTGTCCGTCCATGCCCAGAGCACTGTGGTGATTTTAGCTTATTTGTTTTGTAAACAAGTATTTGTTGAGTGTGTCTCTTTTGCTGTAGATCACCTGGAGTGAGTTTGGTGCTGGGTGAGTGGAGATCCCCGTAGAGGGACTGGGGTGCTCTTGTGGGAACTTCCTACCCTTGGGGCTAGTAGTCACTCCCAGCAGATCCCAAGCTCAGTCAATCAGCTGATACACCTAATGCAGGACAGGAAAGGGACACAATGGGACCCATGTGAATGAGACAGAGGCTTTCTCATCTTAAGATTCCACATAGAAAACAGGGAAAGAGCTAACAGCCATAAAGTCATCCTTTCTTGTTCCCCTATGGGGGGAAAAAATTCTAGATGTGGGCTTCAGAACATCTGGCTGGAACAAAAGCAAGCAACATGTGGCGTTCTGCTTTGGTCTCCCAGAGTGTGGCGACCCTGGAGCCCTTGCTGGCATCCCCCCTTCAGGTTCCATCCTGAAGACCTTGTAGAAACTGAGTGGGGAGTGAATGTACATGTGTTCCCACACTGCACAGGCAATGTGTGTGAGCATTTGGTGGTGATAGCTCATTCTGGGAGGGACTAAAATTGCAGTCAGGCAAGATTGGGTGTGGGGCATAGTGAGGGCCACTCATTCTGGCGTAAAGGTAGAGAGGTACATGGGGGCAAAGTCTGTCAGTGGAGACCAGGGGCTGGGGGTAACTCTTGAGCTCCATTTATTGAGGGCTGGGCCAGCTTGTGTCCTTCCCACCACAAGGTTAGGTACTTCCAGCTTCCAGTTCAAGCCCAGGGAGTCCTGCCTCTCTATTGCCCCTACCTCAGCCACCAGGTTTTCATCCCATCCCCACCATTTTTTTTTTCGAGACAGGGTTTCTCCGTGGAGCCCCTGACTGTCGTGGAACTCACTCTGTAGACCAGGCTGGCCTCAAACTCAGAAATCCACCTGCCTCTGCCTCCCAAGTGCTGGAATTAAAGGCGTGTGCCACCACCGCCCAGCCCATCCCCACCTTGAAGGCCCTCAGATATACCTCTGACCCAAAGGGACATTAGGTGGACTTCACCTGCCTAGAGCCTCTCTGACCATTCCATGTCCTTTGTCCTCAGCTGGGAGGTCCTCATGGAATGTTGACCCTGCCTCCAGCAAACTCAGCTTGGATCCCATGTCCTTCCCTGGAGGGCCTGCTTCTGGAGAGCCTTTGTGACAGCCTGCAGAGCTGGGTGACTTCAGGCAGTCACACCTGCGTGCTCACAGTCCTCAGGAAGTCTGGCCTCACAGTGGTGGCAGGTTGTTTTCTTCTTGGGGCTCTGGGTGGAAATCTGTTCCTGACTTCTCTCCCAGTGCCACCTGTTAGCATCCCTCCCCTTCTTTAGAGAGGCCAACATTGCTCACCAATAATGCACAGGTCAGCATTAAGGCTCTGTGTTGTCTGTAAAGTAGACAGCCATTGCTGTGAACCTGGGTACTCAAGCAGTACCCTTAGGGGTGAGTGACCATCCTCTGAAACTTTTTGCCACTCACTCTGGGGGGGCTCCATGCAAGGCGTGCCCTTGATTTTATCCTCTAACACTGGAGAATCAAGTAGGCCCCTGTGTGGTCTAGTAAAGTCAGGCACCTAGGACCGGTATAGGCCTGCTTCTAAAGAGCCGTTGTGACAGCATGCATAGCAGGGTGACTTCAGGCAGCCCACGCCTACCTGCTCAGAGTCCTCAGGAAGTCTGGCATCCCATTGGTGGCAAGTTGTTCTCTTCTTGGGGCTCTGGGAGAGAATCTGTTCCCAGCATCTCTCCCAGTACTGGCAGCTGTAGGCTATGCCTAGCATTTCTTGGCTTGCAGACATAGTGGCAGCATCGCTACCTCAGTTGTCACATGGCTTTCTCCCATGTGGCCTCCTTTCCCGTTCTGCCTCTTGGAAGGGCGTTTAGGGTTGGTGTCCATTCCAATCCAAGGCCATCTGACTTTGAGATCCTTTACTTAATCACATCTGTAAAAATCCTCTTTCTAAATGAAATCATATGAGGGACCATGTAGAGGGACCACCCACTGCAAGGCCAGAGGGAAACTCTCAAGAAAGCTGATGCTGGCTCCTCTTGTGGGTTTTGTTCTATGCTGGGTCAGTTCTCTCCAGTGGCAAGGATAGGGGCTGGCAGATGTTTAATGGGGCAGGATTAATAGGGTGACCCCAGGATATACCCAGGTGGTATGGAGAAGACATGGTACATGCTTGTGGGTAGATTCCTTACCCCCAAAGCAGTGGGTAAAGTGGGGGGATATCCCCCACTTCTGTGCAGATAAAGAAGCAGAGCCGGGTGGTGGTGGCACATGCCTTTAATTCCAGCACTTGGGAGGCCAGGCCGAGGCAGGCGGATTTCTGAGTTTGAGGCCAGCCTGGTCTACAGAGTGAGTTCCAGGACAGCCA